>NC_060180.1:71446670-71466670 GCF_021184085.1 Oncorhynchus gorbuscha | reverse complement strand
AACCATCACCAGTAATAAACCTATGGGCCCAATGGTGAGTTCTAGAACCATCATCAGTAATAAACCTAAGGGCCCAATGGTGAGTTCTAGAACCATCACCAGTAATAAACCTAAGGGAACAATGGTGAGTTCTAGAACCATCACCAGTAATAAACCTAAGGGCCCAATGGTGAGTTCTAGAACCATCACCAGTAATAAGCCTAAGGGCCCAATGGTGAGTTCTAGAACCATCATCAGTAATAAGCCTAAGGGCCCAATGGTGAGTTCTAGAACCATCATCAGTAATAAGCCTAAGGGCCCAATGGTGAGTTCTAGAACCATCATCAGTAATAAGCCTAAGGGCCCAATGGTGAGTTCTAGAACCATCACCAGTAATAAGCCTAAGGGCCCAATGGTGAGTTCTAGAACCATCATCAGTAATAAGCCTAAGGGCCCAATGGTGAGTTCTAGAACCATCACCAGTAATAAGCCTAAGGTGCACAATGGAAAACAGCGTCAAGTGGTTTAAGTGTAGTTGCTGCTGCATGCGTATAGATAATATCTCCATAATATGAAATAGACATAAAAATGGCTAGGACAATGTACTTCCTATTTAATTTGTTTCTTGTATTTATTCAGGGTAGCCCAATTGAGACCACTTACCTTTATTTAACTAGGCAAGTCAGTTAAGAACTAATTCTTATTTACAATGACGGCCTACCCCGGCCAAACCCTAACCACGCTGGGCCAATTGTGAGCAGCCCTTATGGGACTCCCAATCACGGCCTGTTGTGATACAGCCTGGAATCAAACCAGGTTCTGTATTGATGCTTCTAACACTGAGATGCAGTGTGCCTTAGATCACTGCGCCACTAGGGGAGACCCAGTGTGCCTTAATGGTGCCAGGAGTAAAACAAATGTTTTATTAACAAAATTCAGACATGCTTTGTTTCTGTAAAAGAAACATTTTTTTTATTTCTACTTCTGTGAACTTCATTGTCTGTATGAACCCTGCTTAAAGGATGTATAATCCTAAACCTATGTGGTTGTATTGGTGGAGTTATGGGCCGATTCGCATATATATTCACTTGTATTCCTCTAAGTACACGTGTGGAACTGCATGAAAAATCCTTTTTATGTTTTTTTCAAACCATTTTGAAATGTTGACCCCAATGTCACACATTGGCTCCATTACTTATATATATATATATATATATATATATATTTTTTATTAATTGCTCTACAACACTGTATGTAAGATGGGGTTGCAGAGGTGAGGGGTTAGAGGGATTCCTTACGTGGTGATCTGCGTCTCCATGAAGATAAGGATGAAAACGAGCAGTGCGGGTAGGATGCTAGCACCCATCATCCAGACAGGGAACTGGCCGTCTGAGCCCAGCGGAGGGATCAGCCACCCCCGCTTCTCAGGACTGGTCACCGAGAAGCCTGTGGGCACGCTCAGCTTCTGTATAGGGGGGGGGGGGGTCAACGGGAAAATGTCAACCTGAGCTATTCTCACTTCTGATTGGACTCTCTTTATATTTGATCGTGACCTATATTTCACCTGGGTGTAGGTGTCTTTTATGCTGTAGTCCACCAACACCATGATGAGAATCGAGATGGGAACACCGAAGTCTCCAATCATCCTACGGAGCTGAGACACAGAACATGTCGGACTGAATATGATATGGTTGCTTACTGCCACGAGTGTCAAGGCATTTTAAATAATACCTTTTTTTTCTCCCTTGGCCAACACTGTATGGCTCTGGTCTGTACTTACCTTGCCAGGGAAGAAGGCACTGTTCTTGAACTTGCGCAGGTAGAATGCAATGAAGAAGGTTCCAGACATGAGCACCAGCGTCAGAAGGGCTGTGTTGGGCTCTCCTACCACCTTGTCAGGCACGTCGACCACAGTGTGGTTGCATGATGATGATGTCCATGTGCCGTTGACTAGGTAACAGCGTTGAAGAGGATGCTCTTGAAAGATCTGGGTCGGTTTTCATTCAGACAGACAGACAGACAGACAGACAGACAGACAGACAGACAGACAGACAGACAGACAGACAGACAGACAGACAGACAGACAGACAGACAGACAGACAGACAGACAGACAGACAGACAGACAGACAGACAGACAGACAGGACAGGCAGACAGACAGACAGGCAGGCAGACAGACAGACAGACAGAGGCAGACAGGCAGACAGACAGACAGACAGACAGACAGACAGACAGACAGACAGACAGACAGACAGACAGACAGACAGACAGACAGACAGACAGACAGACAGTTTTCTTATTAGTCTCATTCCTTCCTGCACCATGACATCTGTGTCAGGTGTGCTGTAGATGACTTCAGTTTCAAATGCTCTCGGCGGTGTCATAATGCATGCAACGGTATAGATGCGGTAAAGAGGTCAATGGAATGTAAACCGTGGGGATAGAAGGATGTCGGATTGGCACACAGTCAACCAATCTGATCTTACAAAGTGGATATTCGTCAAATCCGTCATGATTGATGTATTGTAACTTTTTTTGCTGAGGGGCAATGAGGAGATTCGGGATCTTTCCCCCTTCGGCATCTATCCCCCACGCATTTCCATGGCATTTCTATTGTTTTGGTTGAGTTCCATTGACCTCGTTACTGCATCTATGCTAGCTATGAATGGCAAACGTGTTAGCCAGTGGACAATTTAACCCAATCAGCTCCAGCCCAGTGTTTATGGCCGCTCTTCCTTCCAACCTCACCTTGCCCAGTTTGGAGAAGGTCTCGTAGATGAAGATGAGGGAGATGAGGAAGGAGAAGATCTCCTGGGTGAAGCGCGACACGAAGCGGACCAGGAAGCTTCCCTCGAAGGCCACTATGAGGACAACGATGAGCACCAGCCAGAAGCCAATCCATACCCGGCCCGTCAGATACTCCATGTCATTGGCATTGCAGAACTGCATGACAGAAACACCAGACAAAATGTCATTATCATGCGCACATTTAACCATATTCCTTACACCAGCTAGGGTTGCACATTTCCAGAAACTTCCACAAAGTTTTCCGGGTTTTTTTTTCATGTTGAAGGATTTTTGGAATTAGGAAGGAAAGGAATCCTTCAACTCCTCTAAACTGGATTTTTTTTTTAAACAGAAAACTCTTAGGAATTTTGCAACCAGTTAATTCTTTGTAAATTCTTTGCAGGTGAGTGAACAAGTGCCCAATTTGGGGAGAAGGAGGAGTTATGAAGAATTAGGCTAGTTGCTCACCGAGTAGAAGGCCTCCTCAAACACCAGCAGGGGTCCAGAGAAGCCCACCACAAGGAGAGGCTGCGCCCCAAGGAGGGAGAATATAACCCCTTGCATTGACGTGGCGATGATCAGCTCCGACACGCCAATCAACCCCCCTGTTTTCTCACCTAGAGAAGAAGAAGAGGAAGTGAATACCGACTCAAAATGACATGACTACCAATATACTCTATCCCTCTTTTTTTAGCTTAATTTCGATTCATAAAATGTTTCGTCAGTGCTCCAATATTGTCCTTCTTTTTAACTGTCTCCCTGACTTCCCTCCCTCCCCCAATGGTTGACTGACTGACTGACCCAGTAGTCCTCCGAAGGTGACGGCGGGCGACAGGGCAGCGAAGTAGATGAATATGATGGCGGCCATGCACTGGGGGTTGAGCGCGTCACGTAAGTCACTGGCATATTTGGGGTAGCGCCGTGCGGCATCGCGGATCAGTCCCCCAAACAGGCGGCCTGAACGGCGCAGAGGGTCGACCCCAGGTTTGAAAGGCGCCTGCAGAGCTGAGGGAGAGAGAAGGAAAAGAGAGTTATTTGGTGGTCATCCCTCAAGCTCTTTCCTTCATTATGTGTCTTTATCACCCTTGACCATGGAATCGTTAGGCTTTTGGTCTGTAGTCTGCCCTTCTGCTCCTCTGTAGTATACGTATGTATATCTGTGTATGTCTCTATTACCTTTATCCTTGTGGCTCTTTGGCTCTTTGACCTTGAGCTCCTTGCCCTGCTGCTCCTCTCTCTTGCGGAGCATCTCTCTCTGGAAGCGGGCCACCGAGCGCAGCAACTCTTCGCCACCCACCTCAGACGGCGGCAGCACGATGCTGCAGTCCAGGAAGCTGTTGATGGCATTCAGCAGGTCCTGCCGCTCGTCCGCCAAGTATGCCGCCTCATGGAAGTGCTGCGGTAAAATAATAACAATAATATATCGTTGCTGTCTGATGAAAATCTCTTATCTCCAAAACAGAAACTTTTCAGGAAATGGAAAAAACTGCCATATTTTACCATTAACGAACATACAATCACCAAACTTCAGAAGCTATTTTGAATACATTTCTTGGCCCTAGTGTCATGAAATGTTCAGAGTACATTGAGGGGAGTTACTGCTTTCAATAGACGTAAAATAATGAACATTTGTGAAAATTGTTCCAAGGTTTTCATCAGACAGTAACGATACGCCACCTAGCTTTTATTCAAAGTGATCTACAGGAGAGTGACTGCATCGTTTTTTGTTGTATGTGAATGTGCTCCCTGTGGGAGTTCAACCCACGACCTCGGTGTTGCTAGTACCACGCTATAACCAACTGAGCCACATGTGGGGAAGTATGGGTCACACAACAGTTTAACCAACTGATCCACAACAGGGCAGTATGGGTCACCAAACGGTTAACTCGCCTTGTCAGACATAAGTGTAGAGATGGAGCGGCCAATCTGGTGGTAGTCAATGTTGGCGATGGGTGGGCCCATGAGGAGGAAGAGAAAACGCACAGGAACAGGAACCTCCAGCACGGACTCCAGCAGGACGGCTTCCTGCAGACGCACAAACGCCATGGAAGGCTGCTCCAGGAAGGCCACGGCACCTGCGGGAGACAGTTATTACATTTAATTGAACCTGATGGATTGTTGAATTTAGGATTATCGGACTATCAGACTCAGTGGGGCTTTTCACTTTCAGATCCAGTGTGTCAGACTAGAGTACAATTGAAGCAAAATCCTAATGGAGGATCATGCAAAAACTCATGCTTTAATACAGATATGAATAACAACAACAAAATGTTAAACTACTATAATTGACACTATCGGCTCTCCCACCAATTTGGGAACGTCTGCCTCATAGCTGGAAATGTGACTGAAATAGCAAGGCGCACCTACGAGGACGACAGTGGCCTCTGCATTTTCCGGAATCTTCTCCAGCAACTTGAGCTCATGCTTGGACTTGGACCTGTGCATGCCCAATATGGGAGGATTGTCCTTCTGTAGATGAACACTGGAGTTTAGACACCAACAATACGCACACATTCAGACTAAAAAAAAACATAAAACACTCACCCAAGACAAGAGGGCAAAGATAAATACACACACACCACAAACACAACTCAAACAACACAGTAATACACAGAGCTCGCAAAAACGCTCAGACACACAAACATCCCGTACACAGAGACACAAAGACACATCCACACTTCCAAGACCTCGCTCTTCTCCACGTCGATGCGGGAGTCTGTGAGGGTGCCGGCAGCCCCTCCTCCATCCATGAGGGGGTCAGTCACAGAGGGCTCGGCTTGGCCTGTGTGGTTGCTGCTGTTTTGGTGGTTCACCATCAGTGAGACCAGGCTGGCGGCAGAGATGTTCCGCGTGAAAGAGCTGTGTTCCTTCTCATCGCTCGGGTGACTGCGGGTAGAGGCGAGGAGAGAGAGAGAGAACGGCTGAACTGAGTTTGTGTAGTACAACTAAAGTAATACCTGAGTTTGAGAAGCGACAAATGATGTAAATAAACACTGTGAATATGTACCGTGTGTCTATGATAGTGATAGACTGTACGTAGCAGGGTAGCAGGCGGATCATAGACAGCTAGAGGAGAGACATACCTGTGTTTGAGTAGTAGGGCTCTGAGGACATTGGCCCGGTCCTCTACTTTGATCTGATCAGAGATGATCATCTGCTCCACCACCTGATGGGCGATGCCAGGCAAGGTCTTCTGCTTCAAGTCCAGCAGCACCGCACCTAAAGAACACATCCCCAAAGTTTCCATTTAACACAACTAACTGTTTCGTTTTCTTGCCTTTGTCCATCCCTTTTTTTATTCCCCAATCTCTCCCTTCCTCCCCAATCTCTCCCTTCCTCCCCAATCTCTCCCTTCCTCCCCATTCTCTCCCTTCCTCCCCATTCTCTCCCTTCCTCCCCAATCTCTCCCTTCCTCCCCAATCTCTCCCTTCCTCCCCAATCTCTCCCTTCCTCCCCATTCTCTCCCTTCCTCCCCATTCTCTCCCTTCCTCCCCAATCTCTCCCTTCCTCCCCAATCTCTCCCTTCCTCCCCATTCTCTCCCTTCCTCCCCAATCTCTCCCTTCCTCCCCAATCTCTCCCTTCCTCCCCAATCTCTCCCTTCCTCCCCAATCTCTCCCTTCCTCTCTATCTTCATCTGTACTTTTCTACCTTCCCCTCTCACCTCTCTCTTTCACCCTCTCCTTTCCCAACCCCCCTCCCCTTCTATTCCCAACTCCTTCTCTCCCTCCTCCCACTTCTATTCCTCACTCATCCTACCTACCTTCCCTCCCTTTCTTCCCTCACTTTCCCCTCTTTCTCTCACCATGGGAGATGGTCTTTCGGAGCTCCAGGAGACTACGGAAGGAGAGCGAGGCGACGTGGGGTTTTCCCCAACGGTCCGTTTCCTCCTCCACTTCCTCCTCAAACTTTATCCAGCGAGCCGTCTCCCGCCACTGCAATTCCTGGTTCTTATCCATCACCAGCTCGTTTAGCTCTACAAACACCTGGAAGAGAGGTCACACATACAATATAGAAAACTATCTCCATAATGAAAACCTCCTCTTGTACCTTGGATCCTGTTCCAACAGCCCTGCTCCAATCATGCCCCTCTGCACTCAGCCCTCTAACAACCCAGATTGTTAACCACTCCCTCCAATCTGGCCACCTGCATTTAAGACCGCTGTCATCAGCCCCCTTCTGAAGAAGCCCACCCTAGACCCAGATGTGCTGGCTAATTACAGGCCAATATCCAATCTTCTCTTCTTCTCCAACGTGTTGGAAAAAGTGGTTGCTGTGCAGCTCCCAGACCATCTCGATCAGAACAACCAATTGCTGAAGTTCCAGTCAGGTTTCCAGCCGGCCTACAGCACTGAAACAGGCCCTACTCAGGGTCACCAACGACCTGCTGATGGCGGCTGATGCAGGCTCACCTTGTCCTCTGATCCTCCTGGACTTGAGCGCAGCGTTTGACACTGTCGATCATCCCATCCTCCTGAAGCGCCTCCGGGACACAACAGACTATCTGGACCAGCTCTGAGCTGGTTCCACTCCTACCTCTTAGACAGGAGTATGGGTCCAAGTCTCGCTCCCACCACATCACCTGCAGTGTCCCACAAGGATCTGTTCTTGGATCCTATCCTGTTTGTTCTGTACATGCTCTCCCCCTCGGACTAATGCAACATACTCTTCATCGAGAACGCTGGCAGGAGTCTCCAGAAGCTCCAAAACATCCAGAGCAACCCTGCCAGGATCCTGGTGAGAGTGGAGGATCCTGGTGAGAGTGAAGGATCCTGGTGAGAGTGAAGGATCCTGTTGGACGTGAAGGATAATCACCCCCATCCTAGCATCTCTGCTCTGGCTCCCCGTCTCAACACCATCACATCATCCCCATCCTGGCATCTCTGCTCTGGCTCCCCGTCTCAACACCATCAAATCACCCCCATCCTGGCTCCCCGTCTCAACACCATCACATCACCCCCATCCTGGCTCCCCGTCTCAACACCATCACATCATTCCCCATCCTGGCATCTCTGCTCTGGCTCCCTGTCTCAACACCATCACATCACCCCCATCCTGGCATCTCTGCTCTGGCTCCCCGTCTCAACACCATCACATCACCCCCATCCTGGCATCTCTGCTCTGGCTCCCGTCTCAACACCATCAAATCACCCCCATCCTGGCTCCCCGTCTCAACACCATCACATCACCCCCTTCCTGGCATCTCTGCTCTGGCTCCCCGTCTCAACACCGTCAGGTCAAGCAATAGCTGCTCTCTCCCTCCATAACCCCACCCCCACCGTCAGGTCAAGCAATAGCTGCTCTCTCCCTCCATAACCCCACCCCCACCGTCAGGTCAAGCAATAGCTGCTCTCTCCCTCCATAACCCCACCCCCACCGTCAGGTCAAGCAATAGCTGCTCTCTCCCTCCATAACCCCACCCACCACCGTCAGGTCAAGCAATAGCTGCTCTCTCCCTCCATAACCCAACCCCCACCGTCAGGTCAAGCAATAGCTGCTCTCTCTCTCCATAACCCCACCCCCACCGTCAGGTCAAGCAATAGCCTGCTCTCTCCCTCCATAACCCCACCCCCACCGTCAGGTCAAGCAATAGCTGCTCTCTCCATCCATAACCCCACCCCCACCGTCAGGTCAAGCAATAGCTGCTCTCTCCCTCCATAACCCCACCCCCACCGTCAGGTCAAGCAATAGCTGCTCTCTCCCTCCATAACCCCACCCCCACCGTCAGGTCAAGCAATAGCTGCTCTCTCCCTCCATAACCCAACCCCCGTCAGGTCAAGCAATAGCTGCTCTCTCTCTCCATAACCCCACCCCCACCGTCAGGTCAAGCAATAGCCTGCTCTCTCCCTCCATAACCCCACCCCCACCGTCAGGTCAAGCAATAGCTGCTCTCTCCATCCATAACCCCACCCCCACCGTCAGGTCAAGCAATAGCTGCTCTCTCCCTCCATAACCCCACCCCCACCGTCAGGTCAAGCAATAGCTGCTCTCTCCCTCCATAACCCCACCCCCACCGTCAGGTCAAGCAATAGCTGCTCTCTCCATCCATAACCCCACCCCCACCGTCAGGTCAAGCAATAGCTGCTCTCTCCCTCCATAACCCCACCCCCACCGTCAGGTCAAGCAATAGCTGCTCTCTCCCTCCATAACCCCACCCCCACCGTCAGGTCAAGCAATAGCTGCTCTCTCCCTCCATAACCCCACCCCCACCGTCAGGTCAAGCAATAGCTGCTCTCTCCCTCCATAACCCAACCCCCGTCAGGTCAAGCAATAGCTGCTCTCTCTCTCCATAACCCCACCCCCACCGTCAGGTCAAGCAATAGCCTGCTCTCTCCCTCCATAACCCCACCCCCACCGTCAGGTCAAGCAATAGCTGCTCTCTCCATCCATAACCCCACCCCCCACCGTCAGGTCAAGCAATAGCTGCTCTCTCCCTCCATAACCCCACCCCCACCGTCAGGTCAAGCAATAGCTGCTCTCTCCCTCCATAACCCCACCCCCACCGTCAGGTCAAGCAATAGCTGCTCTCTCCCTCCATAACCCAACCCCCGTCAGGTCAAGCAATAGCTGCTCTCTCTCTCCATAACCCCACCCCCACCGTCAGGTCAAGCAATAGCCTGCTCTCTCCCTCCATAACCCCACCCCCACCGTCAGGTCAAGCAATAGCTGCTCTCTCCATCCATAACCCCACCCCCACCGTCAGGTCAAGCAATAGCTGCTCTCTCCCTCCATAACCCCACCCCCACCGTCAGGTCAAGCAATAGCTGCTCTCTCCCTCCATAACCCCACCCCCACCGTCAGGTCAAGCAATAGCTGCTCTCTCCATCCATAACCCCACCCCCACCGTCAGGTCAAGCAATAGCTGCTCTCTCCCTCCATAACCCCACCCCCACCGTCAGGTCAAGCAATAGCTGCTCTCTCCCTCCATAACCCCACCCCCACCGTCAGGTCAAGCAATAGCTGCTCTCTCCCTCCATAACCCCACCCCCACCGTCAGGTCAAGCAATAGCTGCTCTCTCCCTCCATAACCCAACCCCCGTCAGGTCAAGCAATAGCTGCTCTCTCTCTCCATAACCCCACCCCCACCGTCAGGTCAAGCAATAGCCTGCTCTCTCCCTCCATAACCCCACCCCCACCGTCAGGTCAAGCAATAGCTGCTCTCTCCATCCATAACCCCACCCCCACCGTCAGGTCAAGCAATAGCTGCTCTCTCCCTCCATAACCCCACCCCCACCGTCAGGTCAAGCAATAGCTGCTCTGTCCATCCATAACCCCACCCCCACCGTCAGGTCAAGCAATAGCTGCTCTCTCCCTCCATAACCCCACCCCCACCGTCAGGTCAAGCAATAGCTGCTCTCTCCCTCCATAACCCCACCCCCACCGTCAGGTCAAGCAATAGCTGCTCTCTCCCTCCATAACCCAACCCCCGTCAGGTCAAGCAATAGCTGCTCTCTCTCTCCATAACCCCACCCCCACCGTCAGGTCAAGCAATAGCCTGCTCTCTCCCTCCATAACCCCACCCCCACCGTCAGGTCAAGCAATAGCTGCTCTCTCCATCCATAACCCCACCCCCACCGTCAGGTCAAGCAATAGCTGCTCTCTCCCTCCATAACCCCACCCCCACCGTCAGGTCAAGCAATAGCTGCTCTCTCCCTCCATAACCCCACCCCCACCGTCAGGTCAAGCAATAGCCTGCTCTCTCCCTCCATAACCCCACCCCCACCGTCAGGTCAAGCAATAGCTGCTCTCTCCCTCCATAACCCCACCCCCACCGTCAGGTCAAGCAATAGCTGCTCTCTCCCTCCATAACCCCACCCCCACCGTCAGGTCAAGCAATAGCTGCTCTCTCCCTCCATAACCCCACCCCCACCGTCAGGTCAAGCAATAGCTGCTCTCTCCCTCCATAACCCAACCCCCACCGTCAGGTCAAGCAATAGCTGCTCTCTCCCTCCATAACCCAACCCCCACCGTCAGGTCAAGCAATAGCTGCTCTCTCCCTCCATAACCCCACCCCCACCGTCAGGTAACGCAATAGCTGCTCTCTCCCTCCATAACCCCACCCCCACCGTCAGGTAAAGCAATAGCCTGCTCCTCCTTTTAGGTCGTATAATAACTTTTTTTCAAACTTGATTTTAACATTCTGTCATAAAGAGCACATGTTCAACGTCATAAAAACATATTTTCCCCATTTCAAGAAGGGGCAACTGAATGCAAACTTCACAAAACTTTAAATAAATGTTTTTATTATATATATATATATTTGTTTTTATTTGAATTGTTACAACATTTCTAGCTTATCTATCTATCTATGGCAAGAGGGTTGCCATGTTATGCTCAATGCAGTTTTCCACAAAACACCAGAAAATGGCTAAAAACAGTAGAAGCAGCTCACCTGCTTTTACACTATGATTTGACTATTATATGTAAAAAAAATATATATATATAAAACATTTACAGAATAGTTTTACCATATTAAAACGAATGATTGCGTAACAAGATTGACCTTAAAATTACGGACAGATGTAAATGACTTACTAATCACATGAAATAAATTATCATCTTTAGAAAGGACTTTGTCAAAGAAAAAATAAATAACTAGGGCTTTACAATGATGGTGCAAGCATAGGATAAATCTTGGGGTTAAAATCAGAAAAACGTGATGAGGGACATGTCAAAATGAAGATTTTTGGCAAGTCTTTATTTATTTAAATTGAACCTTTATTTAACTAGGCAAGTCAGTTAAGAACAAATTCTTATTTACAATGAAGGCCTACTCCGGCCAAACCCAGAAGACGCTGGGCCAATTGTGCGCCGCCCTATGGGACTCCCAATCACAGCCAGATGTGATACAGCCTGGATTCAAAACAGGAACTTTCGTGACACCTCTTGCACTGAGATACAGTGCCTTAGACTGCTGCGCCATTCAGGGAATCAGATTTGGTTTTTTTACATCAATGTGCTCTATATTAAAGGGCACATCATTTAATATAACAGGCTTTTAAAATTCAATACTGGCACAACGATAATCACACATACACACACACGCACACATTTTCCCATTTTAGGTGACTTCCTACTCATGTGTAACATATCCCCCCCCAAAAATGTGTACATTAGACTATCCTTGCATTCGTGTTTCTATTATTATTGCTGTGAATCCTGAAGTTTCCCTATCCAAAATAAGTGTTGTATCAACCAGACTACGTTCCAATGAACTTAGGACAGGTGCATGAAGACATTAGGATATGTATCCAGCATGCATCAACTCTCTGCAGGTAGCCTAGTGTTTAGAGCGTTGGGCCAGTAACCAGAAGGTTGTGGGATCAAATCCCTGAGCTGACAATGTAAAAATGTGTTGTTCTGTCCCTGAGCAAGGCAGTTAACCCCCTCTTCCCCGACGGCTGAAGATGTTGATTATGGTAGCCCCCAGGTTAAATGTGGAAGACGCATTCAGTTGTACAACGGACTAGGTTTCCCCCTTACAAACACAGCATGCTGTATAGGCGTGGTGTTAGATTTTGACTGCACAGTTACTTAAACTTCTATCTGAAGGCTAATACGGCAAGTCCAAAGTGACCTAGGCTAAAAACCGGGTTGTGCTGGTCCAAAACCACCCTACCTTCTGATGCCGTGCCATACGACCCACGAACTCCAAGCGAACCATTCTGTCCAACAGAGATGTGGATCGATACCGAACCACTGGCTGGGTGAGCGAGAAGCAGAGATACTGACAAATCTGACAGAGCAGCCTTACCTTACACACACACACACAGAAGAGAGTGGACTTTACCTGGTTACCCTCTAATACAACACACTTAAGTCCCTGGCTTACATCTTAGAGCCCCTTTGTGTCGTGTTACCTCTCTGCTTTTTTCTTGTGGCGTGTGAAAGTTGTCCCTTCATTCATTTCTAACGTCTCTGTCTTTCTCTCCCACATTTCCCTAATTGACCTATGTACCAAAGCAGGGAGTTGAAGTACAGGTGACACATTGACTTCTTAAAACCAAACTCTCATCATAATAACGACTTGACATGTGCTACTCACACGTCAGTGCCGGTTACTTGTAACCAGCAGTAATTCTACTGGTCTAACATCTCGGTAGGGGGTCGAATCAAAGCGTAATAGCATATGACAGTGTCATATAAGTCTACTGTATGATGGACCTAAGGCACTGCATCTCAATACTAGAGGTGTCACTACAGACCCGGGTTCGATTCCAGGCTGTATCACAACCGGCCGCGATTTGGAGTCCCATAGGACGGCGCACAATTGGCCCAGCGTCATCCGGGTTTGGGTTTGGCCGGGGTAGACAGTCATTGTAAATAAGAATTTGTTCTTAACTGACTTGCAAGGTTAAATAAAAAAATGCAGGTAAAGTGGTAGCAAGACAACAAATACTGCCACCCTGTCTACCAAATGGATGTTCAAGCAAGGAAAGAAATGTGGAATTGGGCCATATAAACCAGTACCCCTTGCCCCCCTAGTACCCACCTCATGTGGGGTACGATCCAACTTGCGGCTGCGGGCACTAGGCTCCTTGTGATCCTTGTTGATGTGCACCACCTGACCCTTGTTGCTCTTCCTGACCAGGTGACGGCGAACCGCAGGGACATCCTCAAACCTGTGGCCTATGGGACATGGGGAGTGGAGAAAGAGAGACGGAAAGAGAAAAATAGAGAGATGGTCATTTTGTTAAGTCATCAAATCAGACAAATATTTATTTTTTAATGACAACATCAAAATGTCTGGGAAAAGACGTCACATTTTTGGATGTTATCTGACCAGATTACAAACAGTTAAAGATGTAATTTTCTGATCACTAAAATGATATCTTAAAAACATCCTTTTACAATCAGAATACAACTGACCGCCATGTCACAAAAGACATCATTAACGTCACTGTAGCTCGTTGCTAATGCCCGCTGCAGTGTGCTTTAACAAGCACGGCGAGAACACACTCAGATTCCCACGGGAGTACTTTTCTTGAAAACAACATTTCAGGATTGGTTTAACAATAGGAAAGCTTTCCGAGGACTCAGGGTGTGTGAGACTAGAGAATGAAGACCAACCCTCATTAACTAGCCGACTTATTGCTTCTTTTTTTTTCACTCACTTCTCACAGCTCAAATCGAGGCAGATTCATGGCTACCAAACTAAGATAATGGTTCTGTTGGCTAACCACTGAAACAAACATTTAGAGCAGTAAATCAGAATTACAAACTTGCAAAATAATTGCAAGAACTTTAAACAGGCAGTCAAAACCTAAAGAAAGATAATCAAACATTTTATATTATTAATTATAACAATAGCATAATAATTTAATTATATATTATATCATGGATACTCACAAAAATGTTTTCCTCTGACTCAAAGAAAGGCGCAGTTGCTACCTTTTGACTTTCAGAACACAGCCACAAACCTTGCTTCACTTTGGGGCAAAATGAATGATTGTTTTCCAAAGAATGACGGATGAGCACACGCCACACACACACGCCACACACACACACGCACACACGCACACACACACACACACACACACACACACACACACACACACACACACACACACACACACACACACACACACACACACACACACACACACACACACACACACACACACACACACACACACACACACACACACACACACACACACACACACACACACACACACACACACACACACATAGACTTTTATCTGAACATGAAACAAACAATGCAAAACTAGGAAAGTAGTCCAGAGGTGGGCAGCTTTGGGCTCTTTGAAAATGCTCACATTCCAACGGTACACAGTGGGATGGACAGCATTGTTTGCCTGTACACAGAACAATCAATTCCATATTGGGATCAGATTTAAGATAACAAATGCAAATTGACTGTGGAGAATAGGCTTTTTGTTTCTAAATATTAGGGTTTTGTAAGCTTTTCAGCAGGGTAAGGACAGACACAAAAACATATCTTTGGTAAAAGCTTTATTTTAGTTTTTCTTTCATTCTCCCTAGAGGTGATATCATTTGGATGAGTTGTCCATTAAAAAGTTACTGACAAATACCTTAACATACAGCCAAAGTGATGTTTACGAGATGTCTAATAAATTAATAGGTTCAAATCTGAGTAATTCCACCATGTTAAATGAAAGTTTTTTCAAAAACAAAGTCAAAATAATGACATAAATACAGTTGCTAGTGAAAGTGTGTACACCCCTTGCACATTATTCACATTTAGCTGCCTTAAAACTACATTTAAAAAAATAGGATTCAATTATATTGTCCCCCACCGATCTACACAACCTACTCTACATTTTCAAAGTGAAAGAAAATTTATAGAACATTTTCAAAATGAATTAAGTGAAGATGTATTGATTGTGTATGTGTTCACATCCCAGAGTTAATAATACCTGTTAATAATTTGAAGAATATTTTCTTCCAACTTTGCACAACTCTTAGGGCAACAAACATCCATTGTTTTTGTCAAAATTGCTGAAGCTCAGTAAAATTTGGTTGGGAATCATTGATGGACAACAATATTAAAACCGTGTTTCTGTTTTCAAGCAGATTTCAGTAAGAACAGAGTGGACCACTCAGCACCTCTTGGAATGCCATTATGGTGTATCTTTGGTATAAAACCTTGAGTAATTCTTCCACAGAAAAAAAGGTAACTCTATCCCAGGGTAACCAGAAGACTATGGCAGGTTTTTACCTGGGCTTTGCTCGTTTTCAAATGTATTTTTGATCCTGACAAACTCCCAAGTCCCTGATGGTGACAAGCATACCCATAACGTGATGCTGCCACCACAATACTTGAAAATACAAAGAGATCAACACATTGCATTTACTCCACATTATTGGCCTGTATGACAACGTAAAAAGAAGCAAGCCTGTGTTAAATAATCCATATCATCCATTCTGTTAGCAACAAGTAACATTGCAAGACAACATGGCAAATAAATGTACTTTTTGCTTATGTCATTTGCCACCTTCATTTACCACTGAATTACTGCTCCCTAACACAGATTTTAAGGTTGTCTTTGATGAACAAAAATAGGACATCACTCTGGTGAATAAACGTAACTTTATGACTACTGTTCCCCGGAGGGAAATGAGATACAACACAACTATTTTTTTTGTATCATTTTTTTAAATTTCACCTTTATTTAACCAGGTAGGCTAGTTGAGAGCAAGTTATCATTTACAACTGCGACCTGGCCAAGATAAAGCATAGCAGTTTTATAAAAATTTAAAAAATAGTCTATATACATTGTGTGCAAAAGGCATGAGGAGGTAGGTGAATAATTACAATTTAGCAGATTAACACTGGAGTGATAAATGTCATGTGCAGGTAGAGATTCTGGTGTGCAAGAAAAGTAAATAAATAAAAACAGTATGGGGATGAGGTAGGTCAATTGGGTGGGCTATTTACCAATGGACTATGTACAGCTGCAAAAAAACTATGGAGAGTCGTTTTTTCTCGACTTCAATTGAAGAACTCAAAATCAGGCCTGACAAGGCTCTTTCCACAGGTGATAACCCCGTGGCACGGATTCATTCCTTTAATTCAGTATCCCTCTTCACCGAGAGCCCAAAACGCACACCCTTTTAGGAACCTCACCGCCAAGTCACAAGCCATCAATTCCCACATCGACGCCTTATTCCCTTTCGAAGTGGAGAATGAATAACCCTGCTCAAAAAAGCTCCTGTAGGTGTAACGGATGTGAAACGGCTAGCTTAGTTAGCGGTGTGCGCTAAATAGCGTTTCAATCGGTTACGTCACTTGCTCTGAGACCTTGAAGTAGTGTTTCCCCTTGCTCTGCAAGGGCCGCGGCTTTTGAGGAGCGATGGGTAACGATGCTTCGTGGGTGACTGTTGTTGATGTGTGCAGAAGGTCCCTGGTTCGTGCCCGGGTATGGGCGAGGGGACGGTTTAAAATTATACTGTTACATAGGGACATTCAAATGTTCCCCAGAGCACTCTGAAAATGATTCCTTCATTATTCCTTTATACATTCCTTTGTTATGGCACCAAAGCTCCAACGCCTGCCGCTTAAATGCATACGCCGTTGCAGACGAATAGTAGTCAAGACCACAGACCCCAAATCTCTGGCCGAGGATAATCAAGGAGGGCTGTATGCGTTTAAGTGGCAGGCGTTGGAGCTTTGGTGCCAAAACAAAGGAATCGTGTTTGTGAGAGTCTCCCCTTTCCATAGAGTGGTCATAATAGTTTGTAGACCGATTTTCGGGATGTTTCATGGTCTCTTTCTAAAAACTTTTACCTCTTTTTCTCCCCAATTTCATGCTATCCAATTGGTAGTTACAGTCTTGTCTCATCGCTGCACTCCCGTACGGACTCGGGAATGGCAAAGTTCGAGAGCCATGCGTCCTCCGAAACACAACCCAACCAAGCTGCACTATCTCTTGACACAATGCCCACTTAACCCGGAAGCCAGCCACACCAATGTGTCGGAGGAAACACCATACACCTAGAGACCGGGTCAGCATGCATGAGCCCGGCCCGCCACAGGAGTCGCTAGAGCGCGATGGCACAAGGACATCCCTGCCTACCAAACCCTCCCCTAACCCGGACGACGCTGGGCCAACTGTGCGCCGCCCCATGGGTATCCCATATCTGATGGGATTTTAAAAAGGGATGTTACTTAAATCGTGTCAATCGACTCTAGGGGGTTTAAACATGGACAAGCGTTCAACTTACATCGTGCTTCCACAAGACTGTATAGCCTGCATGAAGCCCCCTTATGTCCACAAGGGGCCCTGGCAATGGCTGACATGGTATCCCGTTTAGCAGTAACCAAACGTGGGGGAACTGTTGTCACAGTAATGTTTTTGTGGAGGGGCGCACTGATCGCTGAAAAGTGGGAGGGGTTATATCCTGCCTGTTTGGCCCTGTCCGGGGGTATCATTGGATGGGGCCACAGTGTCTTCCGACCCCTCCTGTCTCAGCCTCCAGTATTTATGCTGCAGTACTTTATGTGTAGTGGGGCTAGGGTCAGTCTGTTATATCTGGAGTATTCTCCTGCCTTATCCAGTGTCCTGTGTGAATTTAAGTATGCTCTCTCCAATTCTCTCGCTCTTTCTCTCTTTCTTTCTCTCTCTCGGAGGACCTGAGCCCTAGGACCATGCCTCAGGACTACCTTGCCTGATGACACCTTGCTGTCCCCAGTCCACCTGGCCGTGCTGCTGCTCCAGTTTCAACTGTTCTGCCTGCGGCTATGGGACCCTACGGCTATGGGACCCTACGGCTATGGGACCCTGACCTGTTCACCGGACATGCTACCTCCACCCGGCACAGCCAGAAGAGGACTGGCCACCCCTCATAGCCTGGTTCCTCTCTAGGTTTCTTCCTAGGGAGTTTTTGCTAGCCACCGTGCTTCTACACCTGCATTGCTTGCTGTTTGGGGTTTTAGGCTGGGTTTCTGTACAGCACTTTGTGATATCAGCTGATATA
The DNA here is from genome assembly GCF_021184085.1 of Oncorhynchus gorbuscha. Lineage (NCBI taxonomy): Eukaryota > Metazoa > Chordata > Actinopteri > Salmoniformes > Salmonidae > Oncorhynchus > Oncorhynchus gorbuscha. The sequence goes on along the minus strand of NC_060180.1, from coordinate 71,448,445 downwards.
AGAAGGGCTTTAGAAATACATTTGATTGATCGCTCAGACCTGTGCTAAGGCCCCTCACTCTGGGGGGATTCTTCCTCATCAGAAGCCCCGTTTCCGCCATTCCCTCCAACTCCAGGAACTGGAGATAGGAATGGAGATGTTACAATGCAGGGAGAAAGCCGGGATGAGCAACTACCGCCCAGGCAGACAAGACATTTGCTCCGACCAAAGACCCAATCCATCTCCGCGTCCCACAACTCAGACTCGGGGCCCCCGGGAGAGGAAGTCACTAATCGGAAACACCAACCCCCTCAAGAATGCCACACGATTGTCAAGAGAGCCTGCGCCGTGGACTAGGAGAACAGTGCCAACCGCGGGCAAGCCACTTTTACTGACCCCTTCCCCCAGTCCCACATAAAAACGGAATAGAACGACGGCAGCCAGAGCACCAAGCCGAGACAAAACAACAAACGTGGGTATCTTTTTATTTATCTGGGCATGAACGCGAATTAAACCTGGCTTGTTAGCTTCGTCGTTACGGTCGCGTTAGCCATCTCACTCATTGCTACAGCCAGGGCAAAGCAATCCAAGATAAGTCATTGGTTTGTAGTTAGGAAACTAGCAAAACAAATACAAACTCCAGCACACAACATTCAGGGGGTGAGCACGCTCTACGACAAAGGGACAGTTTAGTTGGCACAATTTTTTTGTTTTGTGGCATGTATCGTTCGAGGTGAAGAGCTGAAGAATTGTAAGCAATTAATCCGAGCCTCAGGGTTATCACCTGTGGAAGGCGTGACTTTCAGCGAGGCGCGTAATTTCATTGGTTGTGTCAGGCGTGATTTTCAGCGAGGCGCGTATTTCATTGGTTGTGTCAGGCGTGACTTTCAGCGAGGCACGTATTTCATTGGTTGTGTCAGGCGTGATTTTCAGCGAGGCACGTATTTCATTGGTTGTGTCAGGCGTGACTTTCAGCGAGGCGCGTATTTCATTGGTTGTGGAAGGCGTGACTTTCAGCGAGGCGCGTATTTCATTGGCCGTGTCAGGCGTGATTTGCGAGAGTACGACGTCCCATAGTTGTGTTGTAGGACAAAGTTGGTAGAATCTTATTCAAAATGATTCACAGCTGTAATGCCAAAAGGTACCACATATTAACATTTTATTTTTTAAATATATATTTTAAACTTTCTATAATTTTCTTTCCCTTTGAAAATGTGGAGTAGGTTGTGGATTACATAAGAAATATGGAATCCATTTTTAAATAAAAATTCAAAGGCAGAAAATGTTGAAGATTGTGCAATAGATGTGTAGACTTTCACTAGGCACTATATATCAGAAATAATATGTCATTTGCTTGCATGGTCTCATATTAATGCCATATAATGATGTCACAGTAAAGTGTTATCAGAAATACAAAAATTGTCATAATGATGATAGCCCTATGTAGGGATGCCAAAGTGATGTCATAGTAAAGTCTGAAGTTATATCAAAATTAATCCCACTGTGTTTTCATGGAAGATCTGCTATGATGTCACAAAAAATGCTATGATGTCACAGTAATATCAACACTAATCTCATGTGTAGTCATGGAAATGATGATGTTATGATGTTATGATGTCACAGAATATTCAACATTCATCTCCTGTGTAGTCATGGAAATGCTGATATGATGTCACAGTAATATCAAAATTAAGCCCAGGTGAGGTCATGGAAATAATGCTACAATGATGTCACAGTAATGTATAACGATAGTCTCCTGTAAAGTCATTAAAATGGTGCTGCAATGGTGTTGTAGT
>NC_060180.1:71434170-71436670 GCF_021184085.1 Oncorhynchus gorbuscha | reverse complement strand
GACTTTATATAGTGCACCAAGAGATAGTTTCTCGCTTACGACCACACCGGCCTGAGTACGCCTGATCTCGTCTGATCTTGGAAGCTAAACAGGTTCGGGCCTGGTTAGTACTTGGATGGGAGACCGCCTGGGAATACCAGGTCCTGTAAGCTTTTTGCCACTGTCTATTGGAATTTCAACTCTTTGTCCGTTTCTTCCCACAAGGCTGAAATATGTGCCGTCGCTTTGAAATAAGTAAGCAAGGTTAGTTTGTATTTCATCCAACAATCTGTGCTACAAATTATGGCTACATTATATGCAAGTTCTTCCACTTTTTGAGTGACACAAAGATGCTTATCGACATGGTGAAGATGCAACAGCTGTTAATCACACCCACTTTGACTTTATATAGTGCACCAAGAGATAGTTTCTCGCTTACGACCACACCGGCCTGAGTACGCCTGATCTCGTCTGATCTCGGAAGCTAAGCAGGTTCGGGCCTGGTTTTTGTCAACCCTTTGTCCGTTTCTTCCCACAAGGCTGAAATATGTGCCGTCGCTTTGAAATAAGTAAGCAAGGTTAGTTTGTATTTCATCCAACAATCTGTGCTACAAATTATGGCTACATTATATGCAAGTTCTTCCACTTTTTGAGTAAGTAAGCTTTGAAATAAGTAAGTAAGCTTTGAAATAAGTAAGCAAGGTTAGTTTGTATTTCATCCAACAATCTGTGCTACAAATTATGGCTACATTATATGCAAGTTCTTCCACTTTTTGAGTGACACAAAGATGCTTATCAACATGGTGAAAATGCAACAGCTGTTAATCACACTCACTTGGACTTTATATAGTGCACCAAGAGATAGTTTCTCGCTTACGACCACACCGGCCTGAGTACGCCTGATCTCGTCTGATCTCGGAAGCTAAGCAGGTTCGGGCCTGGTTAGTACTTGGATGGCAGACCGCCTGGGAATACCAGGTCCTGTAAGCTTTTTGCCACTGTCTATTGGAATTTCAACTCTTTGTCCGTTTCTTCCCACAAGGCTGAAATATGTGCCGTCGCTTTGAAATAAGTAAGCAAGGTTAGTTTGTATTTCATCCAACAATCTGTGCTACAAATTATGGCTACATTATATGCAAGTTCTTCCACTTTTTGAGTGACACAAAGATGCTTATCGACATGGTGAAAATGCAACAGCTGTTAATCACACCCACTTTGACTTTATATAGTGCACCAAGAGATAGTTTCTTGCTTACGACCACACCGGCCTGAGTACGCCTGATCTCGTCTGATCTCGGAAGCTAAGCAGGTTTGGGCCTGGTTAGTACTTGGATGGGAGACCGCCTGGGAATACCAGGTGCTGTAAGCTTTTTGTCAACCCTTTGTCCGTTTCTTCCCACAAGGCTGAAATATGTGCCGTCGCTTTGAAATAAGTAAGCAACGTTAGTTTGTATTTCATCCAACAATCTGTGCTACAAATTATGGCTACATTATATGCAAGTTCTTCCACTTTTTGAGTGACACAAAGATGCTTATCGACATGGTGAAAATGCAACAGCTGTTAATCACACCCACTTTGACTTTATATAGTGCACCAAGAGATAGCTTCTCGCTTACGACCACACCAGCCTGAGTACGCCTGATCTCGTCTGATCTCGGAAGCTAAGCAGGTTTGGGCCTGGTTTTTGTCAACCCTTTGTCCGTTTCTTCCCACAAGGCTGAAATATGTGCCGTCGCTTTGAAATAAGTAAGCAAGGTTAGTTTGTATTTCATCCAACAATCTGTGCTACAAATTATGGCTACATTATATGCAAGTTCTTCCACTTTTTGAGTGACACAAAGATGCTTATCAACATGGTGAAAATGCAACAGCTGTTAATCACACTCACTTGGACTTTATATAGTGCACCAAGAGATAGTTTCTCGCTTACGACCACACCGGCCTGAGTACGCCTGATCTCGTCTGATCTTGGAAGCTAAACAGGTTCGGGCCTGGTTAGTACTTGGATGGCAGACCGCCTGGGAATACCAGGTCCTGTAAGCTTTTTGCCACTGTCTATTGGAATTTCAACTCTTTGTCCGTTTCTTCCCACAAGGCTGAAATATGTGCCGTCGCTTTGAAATAAGTAAGCAAGGTTAGTTTGTATTTCATCCAACAATCTGTGCTACAAATTATGGCTACATTATATGCAAGTTCTTTCACTTTTTGAGTGACACAAAGATGCTTATCGACATGGTGAAGATGCAACAGCTGTTAATCACACCCACTTTGACTTTATATAGTGCACCAAGAGATAGTTTCTCGCTTACGACCACACCGGCCTGAGTACGCCTGATCTCGTCTGATCTCGGAAGCTAAGCAGGTTCGGTTAGTACTTGGATGGGAGACCTGGTTTTTTTGTCAACCCTTTGTCCGTTTCTTCCCACAAGGCTGAAATATGTGCCGTCGCTTTGAAATAAGTAAGCAACGTTAGTTTGTATTTCATCCAACAATCTGTGCTACAAATTATGGCTACATTAT
>NC_060180.1:71419170-71424170 GCF_021184085.1 Oncorhynchus gorbuscha | reverse complement strand
GGAATACCAGGTGCTGTAAGCTTTTTGTCAACCCTTTGTCCGTTTCTTCCCACAAGGCTGAAATATGTGCCGTCGCTTTGAAATAAGTAAGCAAGGTTAGTTTGTATTTCATCCAACAATCTGTGCTACAAATTATGGCTACATTATATGCAAGTTCTTCCACTTTTTGAGTGACACAAAGATGCTTATCGACATGGTGAAAATGCAACAGCTGTTAATCACACCCACTTTGACTTTATATAGTGCACCAAGAGATAGTTTCTCGCTTACGACCACACCGGCCTGAGTACGCCTGATCTCGTCTGATCTCGGAAGCTAAGCAGGTTCGGGCCTGGTTAGTACTTGGATGGGAGACCGCCTGGGAATACCAGGTGCTGTAAGCTTTTTGTCAACCCTTTGTCCGTTTCTTCCCACAAGGCTGAAATATGTGCCGTCGCTTTGAAATAAGTAAGCAAGGTTAGTTTGTATTTCATCCAACAATCTGTGCTACAAATTATGGCTACATTATATGCAAGTTCTTCCACTTTTTGAGTGACACAAAGATGCTTATCGACATGGTGAAAATGCAACAGCTGTTAATCACACCCACTTTGACTTTATATAGTGCACCAAGAGATAGTTTCTCGCTTACGACCACACCGGCCTGAGTACGCCTGATCTCGTCTGATCTCGGAAGCTAAGCAGGTTCGGGCCTGGTTAGTACTTGGATGGGAGACCGCCTGGGAATACCAGGTGCTGTAAGCTTTTTGTCAACCCTTTGTCCGTTTCTTCCCACAAGGCTGAAATATGTGCCGTCGCTTTGAAATAAGTAAGCAAGGTTAGTTTGTATTTCATCCAACAATCTGTGCTACAAATTATGGCTACATTATATGCAAGTTCTTCCACTTTTTGAGTGACACAAAGATGCTTATCGACATGGTGAAAATGCAACAGCTGTTAATCACACCCACTTTGACTTTATATAGTGCACCAAGAGATAGTTTCTCGCTTACGACCACACCGGCCTGAGTACGCCTGATCTCGTCTGATCTCGGAAGCTAAGCAGGTTCGGGCCTGGTTAGTACTTGGATGGGAGACCGCCTGGGAATACCAGGTGCTGTAAGCTTTTTGTCAACCCTTTGTCCGTTTCTTCCCACAAGGCTGAAATATGTGCCGTCGCTTTGAAATAAGTAAGCAAGGTTAGTTTGTATTTCATCCAACAATCTGTGCTACAAATTATGGCTACATTATATGCAAGTTCTTCCACTTTTTGAGTGACACAAAGATGCTTATCGACATGGTGAAAATGCAACAGCTGTTAATCACACCCACTTTGACTTTATATAGTGCACCAAGAGATAGTTTCTCGCTTACGACCACACCGGCCTGAGTACGCCTGATCTCGTCTGATCTCGGAAGCTAAGCAGGTTCGGGCCTGGTTAGTACTTGGATGGGAGACCGCCTGGGAATACCAGGTGCTGTAAGCTTTTTGTCAACCCTTTGTCCGTTTCTTCCCACAAGGCTGAAATATGTGCCGTCGCTTTGAAATAAGTAAGCAAGGTTAGTTTGTATTTCATCCAACAATCTGTGCTACAAATTATGGCTACATTATATGCAAGTTCTTCCACTTTTTGAGTGACACAAAGATGCTTATCGACATGGTGAAAATGCAACAGCTGTTAATCACACCCACTTTGACTTTATATAGTGCACCAAGAGATAGTTTCTCGCTTACGACCACACCGGCCTGAGTACGCCTGATCTCGTCTGATCTCGGAAGCTAAGCAGGTTCGGGCCTGGTTAGTACTTGGATGGGAGACCGCCTGGGAATACCAGGTGCTGTAAGCTTTTTGTCAACCCTTTGTCCGTTTCTTCCCACAAGGCTGAAATATGTGCCGTCGCTTTGAAATAAGTAAGCAAGGTTAGTTTGTATTTCATCCAACAATCTGTGCTACAAATTATGGCTACATTATATGCAAGTTCTTCCACTTTTTGAGTGACACAAAGATGCTTATCGACATGGTGAAAATGCAACAGCTGTTAATCACACCCACTTTGACTTTATATAGTGCACCAAGAGATAGTTTCTCGCTTACGACCACACCGGCCTGAGTACGCCTGATCTCGTCTGATCTCGGAAGCTAAGCAGGTTCGGGCCTGGTTAGTACTTGGATGGGAGACCGCCTGGGAATACCAGGTGCTGTAAGCTTTTTGTCAACCCTTTGTCCGTTTCTTCCCACAAGGCTGAAATATGTGCCGTCGCTTTGAAATAAGTAAGCAAGGTTAGTTTGTATTTCATCCAACAATCTGTGCTACAAATTATGGCTACATTATATGCAAGTTCTTCCACTTTTTGAGTGACACAAAGATGCTTATCGACATGGTGAAAATGCAACAGCTGTTAATCACACCCACTTTGACTTTATATAGTGCACCAAGAGATAGTTTCTCGCTTACGACCACACCGGCCTGAGTACGCCTGATCTCGTCTGATCTCGGAAGCTAAGCAGGTTCGGGCCTGGTTAGTACTTGGATGGGAGACCGCCTGGGAATACCAGGTGCTGTAAGCTTTTTGTCAACCCTTTGTCCGTTTCTTCCCACAAGGCTGAAATATGTGCCGTCGCTTTGAAATAAGTAAGCAAGGTTAGTTTGTATTTCATCCAACAATCTGTGCTACAAATTATGGCTACATTATATGCAAGTTCTTCCACTTTTTGAGTGACACAAAGATGCTTATCGACATGGTGAAAATGCAACAGCTGTTAATCACACCCACTTTGACTTTATATAGTGCACCAAGAGATAGTTTCTCGCTTACGACCACACCGGCCTGAGTACGCCTGATCTCGTCTGATCTCGGAAGCTAAGCAGGTTCGGGCCTGGTTAGTACTTGGATGGGAGACCGCCTGGGAATACCAGGTGCTGTAAGCTTTTTGTCAACCCTTTGTCCGTTTCTTCCCACAAGGCTGAAATATGTGCCGTCGCTTTGAAATAAGTAAGCAAGGTTAGTTTGTATTTCATCCAACAATCTGTGCTACAAATTATGGCTACATTATATGCAAGTTCTTCCACTTTTTGAGTGACACAAAGATGCTTATCGACATGGTGAAAATGCAACAGCTGTTAATCACACCCACTTTGACTTTATATAGTGCACCAAGAGATAGTTTCTCGCTTACGACCACACCGGCCTGAGTACGCCTGATCTCGTCTGATCTCGGAAGCTAAGCAGGTTCGGGCCTGGTTAGTACTTGGATGGGAGACCGCCTGGGAATACCAGGTGCTGTAAGCTTTTTGTCAACCCTTTGTCCGTTTCTTCCCACAAGGCTGAAATATGTGCCGTCGCTTTGAAATAAGTAAGCAAGGTTAGTTTGTATTTCATCCAACAATCTGTGCTACAAATTATGGCTACATTATATGCAAGTTCTTCCACTTTTGAGTGACACAAAGATGCTTATCGACATGGTGAAAATGCAACAGCTGTTAATCACACCCACTTTGACTTTATATAGTGCACCAAGAGATAGTTTCTCGCTTACGACCACACCGGCCTGAGTACGCCTGATCTCGTCTGATCTCGGAAGCTAAGCAGGTTCGGGCCTGGTTAGTACTTGGATGGGAGACCGCCTGGGAATACCAGGTGCTGTAAGCTTTTTGTCAACCCTTTGTCCGTTTCTTCCCACAAGGCTGAAATATGTGCCGTCGCTTTGAAATAAGTAAGCAAGGTTAGTTTGTATTTCATCCAACAATCTGTGCTACAAATTATGGCTACATTATATGCAAGTTCTTCCACTTTTTGAGTGACACAAAGATGCTTATCGACATGGTGAAAATGCAACAGCTGTTAATCACACCCACTTTGACTTTATATAGTGCACCAAGAGATAGTTTCTCGCTTACGACCACACCGGCCTGAGTACGCCTGATCTCGTCTGATCTCGGAAGCTAAGCAGGTTCGGGCCTGGTTAGTACTTGGATGGGAGACCGCCTGGGAATACCAGGTGCTGTAAGCTTTTTGTCAACCCTTTGTCCGTTTCTTCCCACAAGGCTGAAATATGTGCCGTCGCTTTGAAATAAGTAAGCAAGGTTAGTTTGTATTTATCCAACAATCTGTGCTACAAATTATGGCTACATTATATGCAAGTTCTTCCACTTTTGAGTGACACAAAGATGCTTATCGACATGGTGAAAATGCAACAGCTGTTAATCACACCCACTTTGACTTTATATAGTGCACCAAGAGATAGTTTCTCGCTTACGACCACACCGGCCTGAGTACGCCTGATCTCGTCTGATCTCGGAAGCTAAGCAGGTTCGGGCCTGGTTAGTACTTGGATGGGAGACCGCCTGGGAATACCAGGTGCTGTAAGCTTTTTGTCAACCCTTTGTCCGTTTCTTCCCACAAGGCTGAAATATGTGCCGTCGCTTTGAAATAAGTAAGCAAGGTTAGTTTGTATTTCATCCAACAATCTGTGCTACAAATTATGGCTACATTATATGCAAGTTCTTCCACTTTTGAGTGACACAAAGATGCTTATCGACATGGTGAAAATGCAACAGCTGTTAATCACACCCACTTTGACTTTATATAGTGCACCAAGAGATAGTTTCTCGCTTACGACCACACCGGCCTGAGTACGCCTGATCTCGTCTGATCTCGGAAGCTAAGCAGGTTCGGGCCTGGTTAGTACTTGGATGGGAGACCGCCTGGGAATACCAGGTGCTGTAAGCTTTTTGTCAACCCTTTGTCCGTTTCTTCCCACAAGGCTGAAATATGTGCCGTCGCTTTGAAATAAGTAAGCAAGGTTAGTTTGTATTTCATCCAACAATCTGTGCTACAAATTATGGCTACATTATATGCAAGTTCTTCCACTTTTTGAGTGACACAAAGATGCTTATCGACATGGTGAAAATGCAACAGCTGTTAATCACACCCACTTTGACTTTATATAGTGCACCAAGAGATAGTTTCTCGCTTACGACCACACCGGCCTGAGTACGCCTGATCTCGTCTGATCTCG
>NC_060180.1:71406670-71414170 GCF_021184085.1 Oncorhynchus gorbuscha | reverse complement strand
CGTCTGATCTCGGAAGCTAAGCAGGTTCGGGCCTGGTTAGTACTTGGATGGGAGACCGCCTGGGAATACCAGGTGCTGTAAGCTTTTTGTCAACCCTTTGTCCGTTTCTTCCCACAAGGCTGAAATATGTGCCGTCGCTTTGAAATAAGTAAGCAAGGTTAGTTTGTATTTCATCCAACAATCTGTGCTACAAATTATGGCTACATTATATGCAAGTTCTTCACTTTTTGAGTGACACAAAGATGCTTATCGACATGGTGAAAATGCAACAGCTGTTAATCACACCCACTTTGACTTTATATAGTGCACCAAGAGATAGTTTCTCGCTTACGACCACACCGGCCTGAGTACGCCTGATCTCGTCTGATCTCGGAAGCTAAGCAGGTTCGGGCCTGGTTAGTACTTGGATGGGAGACCGCCTGGGAATACCAGGTGCTGTAAGCTTTTTGTCAACCCTTTGTCCGTTTCTTCCCACAAGGCTGAAATATGTGCCGTCGCTTTGAAATAAGTAAGCAAGGTTAGTTTGTATTTCATCCAACAATCTGTGCTACAAATTATGGCTACATTATATGCAAGTTCTTCCACTTTTTGAGTGACACAAAGATGCTTATCGACATGGTGAAAATGCAACAGCTGTTAATCACACCCACTTTGACTTTATATAGTGCACCAAGAGATAGTTTCTCGCTTACGACCACACCGGCCTGAGTACGCCTGATCTCGTCTGATCTCGGAAGCTAAGCAGGTTCGGGCCTGGTTAGTACTTGGATGGGAGACCGCCTGGGAATACCAGGTGCTGTAAGCTTTTTGTCAACCCTTTGTCCGTTTCTTCCCACAAGGCTGAAATATGTGCCGTCGCTTTGAAATAAGTAAGCAAGGTTAGTTTGTATTTCATCCAACAATCTGTGCTACAAATTATGGCTACATTATATGCAAGTTCTTCCACTTTTTGAGTGACACAAAGATGCTTATCGACATGGTGAAAATGCAACAGCTGTTAATCACACCCACTTTGACTTTATATAGTGCACCAAGAGATAGTTTCTCGCTTACGACCACACCGGCCTGAGTACGCCTGATCTCGTCTGATCTCGGAAGCTAAGCAGGTTCGGGCCTGGTTAGTACTTGGATGGGAGACCGCCTGGGAATACCAGGTGCTGTAAGCTTTTTGTCAACCCTTTGTCCGTTTCTTCCCACAAGGCTGAAATATGTGCCGTCGCTTTGAAATAAGTAAGCAAGGTTAGTTTGTATTTCATCCAACAATCTGTGCTACAAATTATGGCTACATTATATGCAAGTTCTTCCACTTTTTGAGTGACACAAAGATGCTTATCGACATGGTGAAAATGCAACAGCTGTTAATCACACCCACTTTGACTTTATATAGTGCACCAAGAGATAGTTTCTCGCTTACGACCACACCGGCCTGAGTACGCCTGATCTCGTCTGATCTCGGAAGCTAAGCAGGTTCGGGCCTGGTTAGTACTTGGATGGGAGACCGCCTGGGAATACCAGGTGCTGTAAGCTTTTGTCAACCCTTTGTCCGTTTCTTCCCACAAGGCTGAAATATGTGCCGTCGCTTTGAAATAAGTAAGCAAGGTTAGTTTGTATTTCATCCAACAATCTGTGCTACAAATTATGGCTACATTATATGCAAGTTCTTCCACTTTTTGAGTGACACAAAGATGCTTATCGACATGGTGAAAATGCAACAGCTGTTAATCACACCCACTTTGACTTTATATAGTGCACCAAGAGATAGTTTCTCGCTTACGACCACACCGGCCTGAGTACGCCTGATCTCGTCTGATCTCGGAAGCTAAGCAGGTTCGGGCCTGGTTAGTACTTGGATGGGAGACCGCCTGGGAATACCAGGTGCTGTAAGCTTTTGTCAACCCTTTGTCCGTTTCTTCCCACAAGGCTGAAATATGTGCCGTCGCTTTGAAATAAGTAAGCAAGGTTAGTTTGTATTTCATCCAACAATCTGTGCTACAAATTATGGCTACATTATATGCAAGTTCTTCCACTTTTTGAGTGACACAAAGATGCTTATCGACATGGTGAAAATGCAACAGCTGTTAATCACACCCACTTTGACTTTATATAGTGCACCAAGAGATAGTTTCTCGCTTACGACCACACCGGCCTGAGTACGCCTGATCTCGTCTGATCTCGGAAGCTAAGCAGGTTCGGGCCTGGTTAGTACTTGGATGGGAGACCGCCTGGGAATACCAGGTGCTGTAAGATTTTGTCAACCCTTTGTCCGTTTCTTCCCACAAGGCTGAAATATGTGCCGTCGCTTTGAAATAAGTAAGCAAGGTTAGTTTGTATTTCATCCAACAATCTGTGCTACAAATTATGGCTACATTATATGCAAGTTCTTCACTTTTTGAGTGACACAAAGATGCTTATCGACATGGTGAAAATGCAACAGCTGTTAATCACACCCACTTTGACTTTATATAGTGCACCAAGAGATAGTTTCTCGCTTACGACCACACCGGCCTGAGTACGCCTGATCTCGTCTGATCTCGGAAGCTAAGCAGGTTCGGGCCTGGTTAGTACTTGGATGGGAGACCGCCTGGGAATACCAGGTGCTGTAAGCTTTTTGTCAACCCTTTGTCCGTTTCTTCCCACAAGGCTGAAATATGTGCCGTCGCTTTGAAATAAGTAAGCAAGGTTAGTTTGTATTTCATCCAACAATCTGTGCTACAAATTATGGCTACATTATATGCAAGTTCTTCCACTTTTTGAGTGACACAAAGATGCTTATCGACATGGTGAAAATGCAACAGCTGGTAATCACACCCACTTTGACTTTATATAGTGCACCAAGAGATAGTTTCTCGCTTACGACCACACCGGCCTGAGTACGCCTGATCTCGTCTGATCTCGGAAGCTAAGCAGGTTCGGGCCTGGTTAGTACTTGGATGGGAGACCGCCTGGGAATACCAGGTGCTGTAAGCTTTTTGTCAACCCTTTGTCCGTTTCTTCCCACAAGGCTGAAATATGTGCCGTCGCTTTGAAATAAGTAAGCAAGGTTAGTTTGTATTTCATCCAACAATCTGTGCTACAAATTATGGCTACATTATATGCAAGTTCTTCCACTTTTTGAGTGACACAAAGATGCTTATCGACATGGTGAAAATGCAACAGCTGTTAATCACACCCACTTTGACTTTATATAGTGCACCAAGAGATAGTTTCTCACTTACGACCACACCGGCCTGAGTACGCCTGATCTCGTCTGATCTCGGAAGCTAAGCAGGTTCGGGCCTGGTTAGTACTTGGATGGGAGACCGCCTGGGAATACCAGGTGCTGTAAGCTTTTTGTCAACCCTTTGTCCGTTTCTTCCCACAAGGCTGAAATATGTGCCGTCGCTTTGAAATAAGTAAGCAAGGTTAGTTTGTATTTCATCCAACAATCTGTGCTACAAATTATGGCTACATTATATGCAAGTTCTTCCACTTTTTGAGTGACACAAAGATGCTTATCGACATGGTGAAAATGCAACAGCTGTTAATCACACCCACTTTGACTTTATATAGTGCACCAAGAGATAGTTTCTCGCTTACGACCACACCGGCCTGAGTACGCCTGATCTCGTCTGATCTCGGAAGCTAAGCAGGTTCGGGCCTGGTTAGTACTTGGATGGGAGACCGCCTGGGAATACCAGGTGCTGTAAGCTTTTTGTCAACCCTTTGTCCGTTTCTTCCCACAAGGCTGAAATATGTGCCGTCGCTTTGAAATAAGTAAGCAAGGTTAGTTTGTATTTCATCCAACAATCTGTGCTACAAATTATGGCTACATTATATGCAAGTTCTTCCACTTTTTGAGTGACACAAAGATGCTTATCGACATGGTGAAAATGCAACAGCTGTTAATCACACCCACTTTGACTTTATATAGTGCACCAAGAGATAGTTTCTCGCTTACGACCACACCGGCCTGAGTACGCCTGATCTCGTCTGATCTCGGAAGCTAAGCAGGTTCGGGCCTGGTTAGTACTTGGATGGGAGACCGCCTGGGAATACCAGGTGCTGTAAGCTTTTGTTTGTCAACCCTTTGTCCGTTTCTTCCCACAAGGCTGAAATATGTGCCGTCGCTTTGAAATAAGTAAGCAAGGTTAGTTTGTATTTCATCCAACAATCTGTGCTACAAATTATGGCTACATTATATGCAAGTTCTTCCACTTTTTGAGTGACACAAAGATGCTTATCGACATGGTGAAAATGCAACAGCTGTTAATCACACCCACTTTGACTTTATATAGTGCACCAAGAGATAGTTTCTCGCTTACGACCACACCGGCCTGAGTACGCCTGATCTCGTCTGATCTCGGAAGCTAAGCAGGTTCGGGCCTGGTTAGTACTTGGATGGGAGACCGCCTGGGAATACCAGGTGCTGTAAGCTTTTTGTCAACCCTTTGTCCGTTTCTTCCCACAAGGCTGAAATATGTGCCGTCGCTTTGAAATAAGTAAGCAAGGTTAGTTTGTATTTCATCCAACAATCTGTGCTACAAATTATGGCTACATTATATGCAAGTTCTTCCACTTTTTGAGTGACACAAAGATGCTTATCGACATGGTGAAAATGCAACAGCTGTTAATCACACCCACTTTGACTTTATATAGTGCACCAAGAGATAGTTTCTCGCTTACGACCACACCGGCCTGAGTACGCCTGATCTCGTCTGATCTCGGAAGCTAAGCAGGTTCGGGCCTGGTTAGTACTTGGATGGGAGACCGCCTGGGAATACCAGGTGCTGTAAGCTTTTTGTCAACCCTTTGTCCGTTTCTTCCCACAAGGCTGAAATATGTGCCGTCGCTTTGAAATAAGTAAGCAAGGTTAGTTTGTATTTCATCCAACAATCTGTGCTACAAATTATGGCTACATTATATGCAAGTTCTTCCACTTTTTGAGTGACACAAAGATGCTTATCGACATGGTGAAAATGCAACAGCTGTTAATCACACCCACTTTGACTTTATATAGTGCACCAAGAGATAGTTTCTCGCTTACGACCACACCGGCCTGAGTACGCCTGATCTCGTCTGATCTCGGAAGCTAAGCAGGTTCGGGCCTGGTTAGTACTTGGATGGGAGACCGCCTGGGAATACCAGGTGCTGTAAGCTTTTTGTCAACCCTTTGTCCGTTTCTTCCCACAAGGCTGAAATATGTGCCGTCGCTTTGAAATAAGTAAGCAAGGTTAGTTTGTATTTCATCCAACAATCTGTGCTACAAATTATGGCTACATTATATGCAAGTTCTTCCACTTTTTGAGTGACACAAAGATGCTTATCGACATGGTGAAAATGCAACAGCTGTTAATCACACCCACTTTGACTTTATATAGTGCACCAAGAGATAGTTTCTCGCTTACGACCACACCGGCCTGAGTACGCCTGATCTCGTCTGATCTCGGAAGCTAAGCAGGTTCGGGCCTGGTTAGTACTTGGATGGGAGACCGCCTGGGAATACCAGGTGCTGTAAGCTTTTTGTCAACCCTTTGTCCGTTTCTTCCCACAAGGCTGAAATATGTGCCGTCGCTTTGAAATAAGTAAGCAAGGTTAGTTTGTATTTCATCCAACAATCTGTGCTACAAATTATGGCTACATTATATGCAAGTTCTTCCACTTTTTGAGTGACACAAAGATGCTTATCGACATGGTGAAAATGCAACAGCTGTTAATCACACCCACTTTGACTTTATATAGTGCACCAAGAGATAGTTTCTCGCTTACGACCACACCGGCCTGAGTACGCCTGATCTCGTCTGATCTCGGAAGCTAAGCAGGTTCGGGCCTGGTTAGTACTTGGATGGGAGACCGCCTGGGAATACCAGGTGCTGTAAGCTTTTTGTCAACCCTTTGTCCGTTTCTTCCCACAAGGCTGAAATATGTGCCGTCGCTTTGAAATAAGTAAGCAAGGTTAGTTTGTATTTCATCCAACAATCTGTGCTACAAATTATGGCTACATTATATGCAAGTTCTTCCACTTTTTGAGTGACACAAAGATGCTTATCGACATGGTGAAAATGCAACAGCTGTTAATCACACCCACTTTGACTTTATATAGTGCACCAAGAGATAGTTTCTCGCTTACGACCACACCGGCCTGAGTACGCCTGATCTCGTCTGATCTCGGAAGCTAAGCAGGTTCGGGCCTGGTTAGTACTTGGATGGGAGACCGCCTGGGAATACCAGGTGCTGTAAGCTTTTTGTCAACCCTTTGTCCGTTTCTTCCCACAAGGCTGAAATATGTGCCGTCGCTTTGAAATAAGTAAGCAAGGTTAGTTTGTATTTCATCCAACAATCTGTGCTACAAATTATGGCTACATTATATGCAAGTTCTTCCACTTTTTGAGTGACACAAAGATGCTTATCGACATGGTGAAAATGCAACAGCTGTTAATCACACCCACTTTGACTTTATATAGTGCACCAAGAGATAGTTTCTCGCTTACGACCACACCGGCCTGAGTACGCCTGATCTCGTCTGATCTCGGAAGCTAAGCAGGTTCGGGCCTGGTTAGTACTTGGATGGGAGACCGCCTGGGAATACCAGGTGCTGTAAGCTTTTTGTCAACCCTTTGTCCGTTTCTTCCCACAAGGCTGAAATATGTGCCGTCGCTTTGAAATAAGTAAGCAAGGTTAGTTTGTATTTCATCCAACAATCTGTGCTACAAATTATGGCTACATTATATGCAAGTTCTTCCACTTTTTGAGTGACACAAAGATGCTTATCGACATGGTGAAAATGCAACAGCTGTTAATCACACCCACTTTGACTTTATATAGTGCACCAAGAGATAGTTTCTCGCTTACGACCACACCGGCCTGAGTACGCCTGATCTCGTCTGATCTCGGAAGCTAAGCAGGTTCGGGCCTGGTTAGTACTTGGATGGGAGACCGCCTGGGAATACCAGGTGCTGTAAGCTTTTGTCAACCCTTTGTCCGTTTCTTCCCACAAGGCTGAAATATGTGCCGTCGCTTTGAAATAAGTAAGCAAGTTAGTTTGTATTTCATCCAACAATCTGTGCTACAAATTATGGCTACATTATATGCAAGTTCTTCCACTTTTTGAGTGACACAAAGATGCTTATCGACATGGTGAAAATGCAACAGCTGTTAATCACACCCACTTTGACTTTATATAGTGCACCAAGAGATAGCTTTTAGCTTAAGACCACACCGCCCTGTGTACCCCTGATCTCGTCTGATCTCGGAAGCTAAGCAGGTTCGGGCCTGGTTAGTACTTGGATGGGAGACCGCCTGGGAATACCAGGTGCTGTAAGCTTTTTGTCAACCCTTTGTCCGTTTTCTTCCCACAAGGCTGAAATATGTGCCGTCGCTTTGAAATAAGTAAGCAAGGTTAGTTTGTATTTCATCCAACAATCTGTGCTACAAATTATGGCTACATTATATGCAAGTTCTTCCACTTTTGAGTGACACAAAGATGCTTATCGACATGGTGAAAATGCAACAGCTGTTAATCAC
>NC_060180.1:71391670-71401670 GCF_021184085.1 Oncorhynchus gorbuscha | reverse complement strand
TTTTTGAGTGACACAAAGATGCTTATCGACATGGTGAAAATGCAACAGCTGTTAATCACACCCACTTTGACTTTATATAGTGCACCAAGAGATAGTTTCTCGCTTACGACCACACCGGCCTGAGTACGCCTGATCTCGTCTGATCTCGGAAGCTAAGCAGGTTCGGGCCTGGTTAGTACTTGGATGGGAGACCGCCTGGGAATACCAGGTGCTGTAAGCTTTTTGTCAACCCTTTGTCCGTTTCTTCCCACAAGGCTGAAATATGTGCCGTCGCTTTGAAATAAGTAAGCAAGGTTAGTTTGTATTTCATCCAACAATCTGTGCTACAAATTATGGCTACATTATATGCAAGTTCTTCCACTTTTTGAGTGACACAAAGATGCTTATCGACATGGTGAAAATGCAACAGCTGTTAATCAC
Source organism: Oncorhynchus gorbuscha (assembly GCF_021184085.1). Taxonomy (NCBI): domain Eukaryota; kingdom Metazoa; phylum Chordata; class Actinopteri; order Salmoniformes; family Salmonidae; genus Oncorhynchus; species Oncorhynchus gorbuscha. The sequence goes on along the minus strand of NC_060180.1, from coordinate 71,401,250 downwards.
ACCCACTTTGACTTTATATAGTGCACCAAGAGATAGTTTCTCGCTTACGACCACACCGGCCTGAGTACGCCTGATCTCGTCTGATCTCAGAAGCTAAGCAGGTTCGGGCCTGGTTAGTACTTGGATGGGAGACCGCCTGGGAATACCAGGTGCTGTAAGCTTTTTGTCAACCCTTTGTCCGTTTCTTCCCACAAGGCTGAAATATGTGCCGTCGCTTTGAAATAAGTAAGCAAGGTTAGTTTGTATTTCATCCAACAATCTGTGCTACAAATTATGGCTACATTATATGCAAGTTCTTCCACTTTTTGAGTGACACAAAGATGCTTATCGACATGGTGAAAATGCAACAGCTGTTAATCACACCCACTTTGACTTTATATAGTGCACCAAGAGATAGTTTCTCGCTTACGACCACACCGGCCTGAGTACGCCTGATCTCGTCTGATCTCAGGAAGCTAAGCAGGTTCGGGCCTGGTTAGTACTTGGATGGGAGACCGCCTGGGAATACCAGGTGCTGTAAGCTTTTTGTCAACCCTTTGTCCGTTTCTTCCCACAAGGCTGAAATATGTGCCGTCGCTTTGAAATAAGTAAGCAAGGTTAGTTTGTATTTCATCCAACAATCTGTGCTACAAATTATGGCTACATTATATGCAAGTTCTTCCACTTTTTGAGTGACACAAAGATGCTTATCGACATGGTGAAAATGCAACAGCTGTTAATCACACCCACTTTGACTTTATATAGTGCACCAAGAGATAGTTTCTCGCTTACGACCACACCGGCCTGAGTACGCCTGATCTCGTCTGATCTCGGAAGCTAAGCAGGTTCGGGCCTGGTTAGTACTTGGATGGGAGACCGCCTGGGAATACCAGGTGCTGTTTTTGTCAACCCTTTGTCCGTTTCTTCCCACAAGGCTGAAATATGTGCCGTCGCTTTGAAATAAGTAAGCAAGGTTAGTTTGTATTTCATCCAACAATCTGTGCTACAAATTATGGCTACATTATATGCAAGTTTCTTCACTTTTTGAGTGACACAAAGATGCTTATCGACATGGTGAAAATGCAACAGCTGGTAATCACACCCACTTTGACTTTATATAGTGCACCAAGAGATAGTTTCTCGCTTACGACCACACCGGCCTGAGTACGCCTGATCTCGTCTGATCTCGGAAGCTAAGCAGGTTCGGGCCTGGTTAGTACTTGGATGGGAGACCGCCTGGGAATACCAGGTGCTGTAAGCTTTTTGTCAACCCTTTGTCCGTTTCTTCCCACAAGGCTGAAATATGTGCCGTCGCTTTGAAATAAGTAAGCAAGGTTAGTTTGTATTTCATCCAACAATCTGTGCTACAAATTATGGCTACATTATATGCAAGTTCTTCACTTTTTGAGTGACACAAAGATGCTTATCGACATGGTGAAAATGCAACAGCTGTTAATCACACCCACTTTGACTTTATATAGTGCACCAAGAGATAGTTTCTCGCTTACGACCACACCGGCCTGAGTACGCCTGATCTCGTCTGATCTCGGAAGCTAAGCAGGTTCGGGCCTGGTTAGTACTTGGATGGGAGACCGCCTGGGAATACCAGGTGCTGTAAGCTTTTTGTCAACCCTTTGTCCGTTTCTTCCCACAAGGCTGAAATATGTGCCGTCGCTTTGAAATAAGTAAGCAAGGTTAGTTTGTATTTCATCCAACAATCTGTGCTACAAATTATGGCTACATTATATGCAAGTTCTTCCACTTTTTGAGTGACACAAAGATGCTTATCGACATGGTGAAAATGCAACAGCTGTTAATCACACCCACTTTGACTTTATATAGTGCACCAAGAGATACTTTCTCGCTTACGACCACACCGGCCTGAGTACGCCTGATCTCGTCTGATCTCGGAAGCTAAGCAGGTTCGGGCCTGGTTAGTACTTGGATGGGAGACCGCCTGGGAATACCAGGTGCTGTAAGCTTTTTGTCAACCCTTTGTCCGTTTCTTCCCACAAGGCTGAAATATGTGCCGTCGCTTTGAAATAAGTAAGCAAGGTTAGTTTGTATTTCATCCAACAATCTGTGCTACAAATTATGGCTACATTATATGCAAGTTCTTCCACTTTTTGAGTGACACAAAGATGCTTATCGACATGGTGAAAATGCAACAGCTGTTAATCACACCCACTTTGACTTTATATAGTGCACCAAGAGATAGTTTCTCGCTTACGACCACACCGGCCTGAGTACGCCTGATCTCGTCTGATCTCGGAAGCTAAGCAGGTTCGGGCCTGGTTAGTACTTGGATGGGAGACCGCCTGGGAATACCAGGTGCTGTAAGCTTTTTGTCAACCCTTTGTCCGTTTCTTCCCACAAGGCTGAAATATGTGCCGTCGCTTTGAAATAAGTAAGCAAGGTTAGTTTGTATTTCATCCAACAATCTGTGCTACAAATTATGGCTACATTATATGCAAGTTCTTCCACTTTTTGAGTGACACAAAGATGCTTATCGACATGGTGAAAATGCAACAGCTGTTAATCACACCCACTTTGACTTTATATAGTGCACCAAGAGATAGTTTCTCGCTTACGACCACACCGGCCTGAGTACGCCTGATCTCGTCTGATCTCGGAAGCTAAGCAGGTTCGGGCCTGGTTAGTACTTGGATGGGAGACCGCCTGGGAATACCAGGTGCTGTAAGCTTTTTGTCAACCCTTTGTCCGTTTCTTCCCACAAGGCTGAAATATGTGCCGTCGCTTTGAAATAAGTAAGCAAGGTTAGTTTGTATTTCATCCAACAATCTGTGCTACAAATTATGGCTACATTATATGCAAGTTCTTCCACTTTTTGAGTGACACAAAGATGCTTATCGACATGGTGAAAATGCAACAGCTGTTAATCACACCCACTTTGACTTTATATAGTGCACCAAGAGATAGTTTCTCGCTTACGACCACACCGGCCTGAGTACGCCTGATCTCGTCTGATCTCGGAAGCTAAGCAGGTTCGGGCCTGGTTAGTACTTGGATGGGAGACCGCCTGGGAATACCAGGTGCTGTAAGCTTTTTGTCAACCCTTTGTCCGTTTCTTCCCACAAGGCTGAAATATGTGCCGTCGCTTTGAAATAAGTAAGCAAGGTTAGTTTGTATTTCATCCAACAATCTGTGCTACAAATTATGGCTACATTATATGCAAGTTCTTCACTTTTTGAGTGACACAAAGATGCTTATCGACATGGTGAAAATGCAACAGCTGTTAATCACACCCACTTTGACTTTATATAGTGCACCAAGAGATAGTTTCTCGCTTACGACCACACCGGCCTGAGTACGCCTGATCTCGTCTGATCTCGGAAGCTAAGCAGGTTCGGGCCTGGTTAGTACTTGGATGGGAGACCGCCTGGGAATACCAGGTGCTGTAAGCTTTTTGTCAACCCTTTGTCCGTTTCTTCCCACAAGGCTGAAATATGTGCCGTCGCTTTGAAATAAGTAAGCCAGTTAGTTTGTATTTCATCCAACAATCTGTGCTACAAATTATGGCTACATTATATGCAAGTTCTTCCACTTTTTGAGTGACACAAAGATGCTTATCGACATGGTGAAAATGCAACAGCTGTTAATCACACCCACTTTGACTTTATATAGTGCACCAAGAGATAGTTTCTCGCTTACGACCACACCGGCCTGAGTACGCCTGATCTCGTCTGATCTCGGAAGCTAAGCAGGTTCGGGCCTGGTTAGTACTTGGATGGGAGACCGCCTGGGAATACCAGGTGCTGTAAGCTTTTTGTCAACCCTTTGTCCGTTTCTTCCCACAAGGCTGAAATATGTGCCGTCGCTTTGAAATAAGTAAGCAAGGTTAGTTTGTATTTCATCCAACAATCTGTGCTACAAATTATGGCTACATTATATGCAAGTTCTTCCACTTTTTGAGTGACACAAAGATGCTTATCGACATGGTGAAAATGCAACAGCTGTTAATCACACCCACTTTGACTTTATATAGTGCACCAAGAGATAGTTTCTCGCTTACGACCACACCGGCCTGAGTACGCCTGATCTCGTCTGATCTCGGAAGCTAAGCAGGTTCGGGCCTGGTTAGTACTTGGATGGGAGACCGCCTGGGAATACCAGGTGCTGTAAGCTTTTGTCAACCCTTTGTCCGTTTCTTCCCACAAGGCTGAAATATGTGCCGTCGCTTTGAAATAAGTAAGGTTAGTTTGTATTTCATCCAACAATCTGTGCTACAAATTATGGCTACATTATATGCAAGTTCTTCACTTTTTGAGTGACACAAAGATGCTTATCGACATGGTGAAAATGCAACAGCTGTTAATCACACCCACTTTGACTTTATATAGTGCACCAAGAGATAGTTTCTCGCTTACGACCACACCGGCCTGAGTACGCCTGATCTCGTCTGATCTCGGAAGCTAAGCAGGTTCGGGCCTGGTTAGTACTTGGATGGGAGACCGCCTGGGAATACCAGGTGCTGTAAGCTTTTGTCAACCCTTTGTCCGTTTCTTCCCACAAGGCTGAAATATGTGCCGTCGCTTTGAAATAAGTAAGCAAGGTTAGTTTGTATTTCATCCAACAATCTGTGCTACAAATTATGGCTACATTATATGCAAGTTCTTCCACTTTTTGAGTGACACAAAGATGCTTATCGACATGGTGAAAATGCAACAGCTGTTAATCACACCCACTTTGACTTTATATAGTGCACCAAGAGATAGTTTCTCGCTTACGACCACACCGGCCTGAGTACGCCTGATCTCGTCTGATCTCAGGAAGCTAAGCAGGTTCGGGCCTGGTTAGTACTTGGATGGGAGACCGCCTGGGAATACCAGGTGCTGTAAGCTTTTTGTCAACCCTTTGTCCGTTTCTTCCCACAAGGCTGAAATATGTGCCGTCGCTTTGAAATAAGGTTAGTTTTTGTATTTCATCCAACAATCTGTGCTACAAATTATGGCTACATTATATGCAAGTTCTTCCACTTTTTGAGTGACACAAAGATGCTTATCGACATGGTGAAAATGCAACAGCTGTTAATCACACCCACTTTGACTTTATATAGTGCACCAAGAGATAGTTTCTCGCTTACGACCACACCGGCCTGAGTACGCCTGATCTCGTCTGATCTCGGAAGCTAAGCAGGTTCGGGCCTGGTTAGTACTTGGATGGGAGACCGCCTGGGAATACCAGGTGCTGTAAGCTTTTTGTCAACCCTTTGTCCGTTTCTTCCCACAAGGCTGAAATATGTGCCGTCGCTTTGAAATAAGTAAGTTAGTTTGTATTTCATCCAACAATCTGTGCTACAAATTATGGCTACATTATATGCAAGTTCTTCCACTTTTTGAGTGACACAAAGATGCTTATCGACATGGTGAAAATGCAACAGCTGTTAATCACACCCACTTTGACTTTATATAGTGCACCAAGAGATAGTTTCTCGCTTACGACCACACCGGCCTGAGTACGCCTGATCTCGTCTGATCTCGGAAGCTAAGCAGGTTCGGGCCTGGTTAGTACTTGGATGGGAGACCGCCTGGGAATACCAGGTGCTGTAAGCTTTTTGTCAACCCTTTGTCCGTTTCTTCCCACAAGGCTGAAATATGTGCCGTCGCTTTGAAATAAGTAAGCAAGGTTAGTTTGTATTTCATCCAACAATCTGTGCTACAAATTATGGCTACATTATATGCAAGTTCTTCACTTTTTGAGTGACACAAAGATGCTTATCGACATGGTGAAAATGCAACAGCTGTTAATCACACCCACTTTGACTTTATATAGTGCACCAAGAGATAGTTTCTCGCTTACGACCACACCGGCCTGAGTACGCCTGATCTCGTCTGATCTCGGAAGCTAAGCAGGTTCGGGCCTGGTTAGTACTTGGATGGGAGACCGCCTGGGAATACCAGGTGCTGTAAGCTTTTTGTCAACCCTTTGTCCGTTTCTTCCCACAAGGCTGAAATATGTGCCGTCGCTTTGAAATAAGTAAGCAAGGTTAGTTTGTATTTCATCCAACAATCTGTGCTACAAATTATGGCTACATTATATGCAAGTTCTTCACTTTTTGAGTGACACAAAGATGCTTATCGACATGGTGAAAATGCAACAGCTGTTAATCACACCCACTTTGACTTTATATAGTGCACCAAGAGATAGTTTCTCGCTTACGACCACACCGGCCTGAGTACGCCTGATCTCGTCTGATCTCGGAAGCTAAGCAGGTTCGGGCCTGGTTAGTACTTGGATGGGAGACCGCCTGGGAATACCAGGTGCTGTAAGCTTTTTGTCAACCCTTTGTCCGTTTCTTCCCACAAGGCTGAAATATGTGCCGTCGCTTTGAAATAAGTAAGGTTAGTTTGTATTTCATCCAACAATCTGTGCTACAAATTATGGCTACATTATATGCAAGTTCTTCCACTTTTTGAGTGACACAAAGATGCTTATCGACATGGTGAAAATGCAACAGCTGTTAATCACACCCACTTTGACTTTATATAGTGCACCAAGAGATACTTTCTCGCTTACGACCACACCGGCCTGAGTACGCCTGATCTCGTCTGATCTCAGAAGCTAAGCAGGTTCGGGCCTGGTTAGTACTTGGATGGGAGACCGCCTGGGAATACCAGGTGCTGTAAGCTTTTTGTCAACCCTTTGTCCGTTTCTTCCCACAAGGCTGAAATATGTGCCGTCGCTTTGAAATAAGTAAGCAAGTTAGTTTGTATTTCATCCAACAATCTGTGCTACAAATTATGGCTACATTATATGCAAGTTCTTCCACTTTTTGAGTGACACAAAGATGCTTATCGACATGGTGAAAATGCAACAGCTGTTAATCACACCCACTTTGACTTTATATAGTGCACCAAGAGATAGTTTCTCGCTTACGACCACACCGGCCTGAGTACGCCTGATCTCGTCTGATCTCGGAAGCTAAGCAGGTTCGGGCCTGGTTAGTACTTGGATGGGAGACCGCCTGGGAATACCAGGTGCTGTAAGCTTTTTGTCAACCCTTTGTCCGTTTCTTCCCACAAGGCTGAAATATGTGCCGTCGCTTTGAAATAAGTAAGGTTAGTTTGTATTTCATCCAACAATCTGTGCTACAAATTATGGCTACATTATATGCAAGTTCTTCACTTTTTGAGTGACACAAAGATGCTTATCGACATGGTGAAAATGCAACAGCTGTTAATCACACCCACTTTGACTTTATATAGTGCACCAAGAGATAGTTTCTCGCTTACGACCACACCGGCCTGAGTACGCCTGATCTCGTCTGATCTCGGAAGCTAAGCAGGTTCGGGCCTGGTTAGTACTTGGATGGGAGACCGCCTGGGAATACCAGGTGCTGTAAGCTTTTTGTCAACCCTTTGTCCGTTTCTTCCCACAAGGCTGAAATATGTGCCGTCGCTTTGAAATAAGGTTAGTTTGTATTTCATCCAACAATCTGTGCTACAAATTATGGCTACATTATATGCAAGTTCTTGCACTTTTTGAGTGACACAAAGATGCTTATCGACATGGTGAAAATGCAACAGCTGTTAATCACACCCACTTTGACTTTATATAGTGCACCAAGAGATAGTTTCTCGCTACGACCACACCGGCCTGAGTACGCCTGATCTCGTCTGATCTCGGAAGCTAAGCAGGTTCGGGCCTGGTTAGTACTTGGATGGGAGACCGCCTGGGAATACCAGGTGCTGTAAGCTTTTTGTCAACCCTTTGTCCGTTTCTTCCCACAAGGCTGAAATATGTGCCGTCGCTTTGAAATAAGTAAGTTAGTTTGTATTTCATCCAACAATCTGTGCTACAAATTATGGCTACATTATATGCAAGTTCTTCCACTTTTGAGTGACACAAAGATGCTTATCGACATGGTGAAAATGCAACAGCTGTTAATCACACCCACTTTGACTTTATATAGTGCACCAAGAGATAGTTTCTCGCTTACGACCACACCGGCCTGAGTACGCCTGATCTCGTCTGATCTCAGAAGCTAAGCAGGTTCGGGCCTGGTTAGTACTTGGATGGGAGACCGCCTGGGAATACCAGGTGCTGTAAGCTTTTTGTCAACCCTTTGTCCGTTTCTTCCCACAAGGCTGAAATATGTGCCGTCGCTTTGAAATAAGGTTAGTTTGTATTTCATCCAACAATCTGTGCTACAAATTATGGCTACATTATATGCAAGTTCTTCCACTTTTTGAGTGACACAAAGATGCTTATCGACATGGTGAAAATGCAACAGCTGTTAATCACACCCACTTTGACTTTATATAGTGCACCAAGAGATAGTTTCTCGCTACGACCACACCGGCCTGAGTACGCCTGATCTCGTCTGATCTCGGAAGCTAAGCAGGTTCGGGCCTGGTTAGTACTTGGATGGGAGACCGCCTGGGAATACCAGGTGCTGTAAGCTTTTTGTCAACCCTTTGTCCGTTTCTTCCCACAAGGCTGAAATATGTGCCGTCGCTTTGAAATAAGTAAGTTAGTTTTTGTATTTCATCCAACAATCTGTGCTACAAATTATGGCTACATTATATGCAAGTTCTTCAACTTTTTTGAGTGACACAAAGATGCTTATCGACATGGTGAAAATGCAACAGCTGTTAATCACACCCACTTTGACTTTATATAGTGCACCAAGAGATAGTTTCTCGCTTACGACCACACCGGCCTGAGTACGCCTGATCTCGTCTGATCTCGGAAGCTAAGCAGGTTCGGGCCTGGTTAGTACTTGGATGGGAGACCGCCTGGGAATACCAGGTGCTGTAAGCTTTTTGTCAACCCTTTGTCCGTTTCTTCCCACAAGGCTGAAATATGTGCCGTCGCTTTGAAATAAGTAAGCAAGGTTAGTTTGTATTTCATCCAACAATCTGTGCTACAAATTATGGCTACATTATATGCAAGTTCTTCAACTTTTTGAGTGACACAAAGATGCTTATCGACATGGTGAAAATGCAACAGCTGTTAATCACACCCACTTTGACTTTATATAGTGCACCAAGAGATAGTTTCTCGCTTACGACCACACCGGCCTGAGTACGCCTGATCTCGTCTGATCTCGGAAGCTAAGCAGGTTCGGGCCTGGTTAGTACTTGGATGGGAGACCGCCTGGGAATACCAGGTGCTGTAAGCTTTTTGTCAACCCTTTGTCCGTTTCTTCCCACAAGGCTGAAATATGTGCCGTCGCTTTGAAATAAGTAAGTTAGTTTGTATTTCATCCAACAATCTGTGCTACAAATTATGGCTACATTATATGCAAGTTCTTCCACTTTTTGAGTGACACAAAGATGCTTATCGACATGGTGAAAATGCAACAGCTGTTAATCACACCCACTTTGACTTTATATAGTGCACCAAGAGATAGTTTCTCGCTTACGACCACACCGGCCTGAGTACGCCTGATCTCGTCTGATCTCGGAAGCTAAGCAGGTTCGGGCCTGGTTAGTACTTGGATGGGAGACCGCCTGGGAATACCAGGTGCTGTAAGCTTTTTTGTCAACCCTTTGTCCGTTTCTTCCCACAAGGCTGAAATATGTGCCGTCGCTTTGAAATAAGTAAGTTAGTTTGTATTTCATCCAACAATCTGTGC
>NC_060180.1:71383310-71391170 GCF_021184085.1 Oncorhynchus gorbuscha | reverse complement strand
GAACAAAATCTTTCCTAGAAGTAAATTGTTCTGGAATGCATATACAGTGCATTTGGGAAGTATTCAGACCCCTTGACTTTTTCCACATTTTGTTATGTTACAGCCTTATTCTAAAATTGATTAAATTATTTTTCCCGCTCATCAATCTACACAAATGACAAAGCGAAAACAGGTTTTTCTAAATTTTTGTATGCATCTTAATACTTTCTGAATGCACTGTATTACTGAAATTTAATGGAAGAAAGCTTGGTTGCTCCCTACAAATTCTGTATATCAAATCAAGTAAAATCTTGCACAAAATATACCCAATAACTTGTTGTCTAAATTCATGGACTTAGAGGTCATATGCCTTTTCTGTGATAAAGAAGGGGAAACAGAGTTATTTTGGAGCGAGTTAAGTAATTACGTTTTTAATTTCATTAAGACCCATGTATTCACAATGAAAGATGTAATATGTTATTATTCAAATGAAAACAACTGCTGAATTAGTCATTCATTTCTTCATTCTCTTTGGTAAATTTTATATACACGAGAAAACAAATATTTGAAATCTGTCCCCAAATACAATATTTTTTAACTTGTATTCTAATAACTCTATCATACAAAAGTCATTTACAACATTAACAATGTATACACATATTTCTGATCAATTTGATGTTATTTTAATGGACAAAAAAAAGAAGCCTTTCTCTCAATAACAAGGACATTTCTAAGTGACCCCAAACTTTTGAACGGTATTTTGTATATATTTTGTATATTTTTATTTGTTATTTTATGTTTTTCAGAGAAAATATGTTTTTTTTGTTATTGTAATTTGAAATGTAATTTAAAAAAAAATATATATATATATACAGTACCAGTCAAAAGTTTGGCCACACCTACTCATTCTTTATTTTTACTATTTTACATACTGTAGAATAATAGTGATGACATCAAAACTATGGAAAAACACATATGGAATCATGCAGTAACCAAAAACAGTGTTAAACATATCAACATATATTTGAGATTCCATGGCAGCTTTGCGCACTCTTGGCATTCTCTAAACCAGCTTCACCTGGAACCAGGGATTTCTCCCAAATACAATGCTTTTAGTTTTAGAAATATTTAGGGCTAACTTATTCCTTGCCACTCACCCTGAAACTAACTGGAAATCTTTGTTAAGTGTTGCAGTAATTTCAGTCGGCGTAGTAGTTGACTCATCCACATACATAGACACTCTGCCTTTACTCAAAGTCAGTGGCATGCCATTAGTAAAGATTGAAAAAAGCAAGGGGCCTAAACAGCTACCCTGGGGAATTCCTGATTATTACCTGTATCATGTTTGAGAGGCTTCCATTAAAGAACACCCTCTGTGTTCTGTTAGACAAGTAACTCTTTATCCACATTATAGCAGGGGGTGTAAAGTCATAACACACATGTTATTCCAGCAGCAGAATATGATCGATAATGTCAAAAGCTGCACTGAAGTCTAACAAAACAGCTGTGAAATTGTTAGATATTACTTGTTAGATATTACTGCACTGTCGCAGCTAGAAACATAAACATTTCGCTAACTCCCGCAGTAATATCTGCTAAACACGTGTATGTGACCAATAAAATGTGATTTGATTTAAACACCTTTTTATTGGTGCTTTGGTCTGAAAATCACAACTCTCCACTTCAGATCCTAATCATTTAGAGCCAGGAAATCAAAACAAAACCACTCCTTGTCACTCTGACTCTACCTTTCCTAATGCCTCAACTGTCTTTGTGACCACTAATAGATCTCCCAGAAATACATAATTGTCGATGAATCTCTCTTACAAGAAACTGATGTTCATTTACAACTTTCGCTCTTTTGGCTCCATTTCTCTTTTGTCAGTGTCTTCCATTCATTCTCACCAACTTCACTCAACCGCACGCCATCAACCAGCACCTCCACGTCCGACATCTTCCTCCTCCACCATGCTGCTATTGTTGCCAGCTAGCCAGCATAAACTAGCTTGCTGGGAAATGGGAAAGGCTCATCAGAGATGACTGACTGAACCGAATGCATTAGTCTGAACTTGACTCTGATCTGCGCGGCTAACGTCATCAAAAGTGTGTTCGCATAGCTTCTCCCTATGAAAGGGGATTTCAGCAATCGTGGTCTCATCCAAAGATTATGGATATACTAACAAGATTACATGTCTCTCTGCCCTAACAATGAGAGTTGTTGACATCAACCACCTGTATTAAATGGGAGAGAGATGCTATGCTACTAGCCTCATGTCATGAATATGCATAGCCGTCTCGAGACAACGCCCTTATTAAGAGTTTTTTCTCAAAGTTGCCGGGATGTCACATGTCAACTACTTATATCAGCATGCTCATAACAATTTAAGCATTACAAAACTTTTACTCGGTCAAATAAACCTCACGTAGCAAATAAGCCATTCATATTTTCGTTGAACAAATTCGACGTTCTCAATGACATCCATACAAAAACACCTCGCTTGGTGGGCGACACAACGAAAATACGCCACCTGCTGGAGGGAGACAGATTTCCCCCCGAGTTGGGCCTCTCTTCCTCATCTCGCTGTGATATTCTCCGATTTAGAGCTCACAATATGGGAAAAACACTAAATCACTTTGTGCGTAAAGCTGAAGTTGTAAGGAGTCTGCAGACATTCGAATGGTGTCTCAGAATTGCTCAGAGGAGATTTGGCAGAAAATGGTCTGTTGTCAGTTATATTAAATGGGGCCAAATTTGTACTGTCATTAAATATAATCATATTTATTTTACAGTTATAAGAAAGGTGAAATCTTATAGTAAGTTGTTTATTTTATTGTAACTATATTTAGAAAGCATTAATATTATTATATTTGTATTATGTACTTGAGTTTGTGTTCTCAAAAGTGAGTACACCTCAGAAATGAATTCCTATTTTTTTCTTTTACCTTTCTGGGTAAAAGTGCGTTCCAGACCTTTCTAGAACTATGCAGCATTACTAGTTATGGTTCTTGGCCATCTCATAAAAAATGATTACTTTTGGGTATGGCTATTTATGCGTAAAACTACATTTAGCCATAAAATTCCTAATAAGTTTAATAAAGTTGTTTTAGATTACTTTCTTGCTGAGTCCATTTCAAGGAAAAAATCAAACTCAAAAGTCAACAATCAGCTTTCAAAATATCTCAATATCCCAGGGACACATTTGTAAACATTTTTATAAAATGTAACTAGGCAAGTCAGTTATTAAAATAACAAATTCTTATTTACAATGATGGCATACCCCAGACAATGCTGTGCCAATTGTGCACCCCCACCCTATTGCATTTACATTTTACATTTAAGTCATTTAGCAGACGCTCTTATCCAGAGCGACTTACAAATTGGTGCATTCACCTTATGGCATCCAGTGGAACAGTCACTTGGACTGCCAATCATAGCCAGATGTGAAACAGCCTGGATTTGAAACCAGGGTCTGTAGTGACATCTCTAGCACTGAGGTGCAGTGCCTTAGACTGCTGCACCACTCAGAAGCCATGCATATTATGGGAAGGTTATTAACAACAATCCAACTTGAGCACCAAGCTGTGGAAACCTGTGGATATTATATTTGCGCATTACAAATATATTTTATTTCGAAAACTGCTTTTCACTTATGTTAAATACATGTGATATGAACGTGTTTTGAATGGTACTGCAAACACTCATAATTAATAAGGTGATACTGTTATTAATGCCTCGTGCCATACCCTTTGGAGTGAAAAGGTGGCAGATTGTACTGAGAAAAACCATTTCAAATAATCCATCCTGTTTGAAACTAGGGACATAAATAAATAATAATAATAAACTGGCATGTTACAGCAGTGTGTAGAAGGGAGATCCCACCATGTGAGAAATTTGCAGGGGGGCACAGTTAGAGGGAGCGTAGAGTTGGGATAGAGAAGGCATCTTGTGTCAACTGGCGATCCGAAGTGCCCTGTGAGGAAGCGACAAATTGAAATTGCGAGAGTTCGAGTGGGGCAGAAAGTTTAATATGCTGAGGCAGTGTAGAGAGTTAGCCAAAGGGTGAGTGATTCGCCTGGGAGCCTCCCGGTGAGTAGGCCTGAAGAGAGACATACAGGGAGGATACGTTTTTAGTAAGGTTGAATTTCTTGCGTTTATAGCCTTAACGATTAACTTTACTGCACTGATGGAGCGGAAATCACAGAAAAAAAGCTTTGTTATTTGCAGCAGCAGAAATATTTGGGTGTGAGAGATTTTAGTGCAGAACATCTACATGGACTTTTGAGAAAAGGAATTCCAAAGTAGTTGGATGATGGGGTTAAATGTGCAATTTAAGATTTTCCCCATTTTTGTGAACAAATACTTCATCCGTACTCCAACCAACGAAAGGCAGCACCGGGTCTAATCTGCCGGAAAAAAAATCACACAAAGAAGAAGACAAACACGGGATTGTGGGAAATTTCGCACCTTGCGAAATGTAGGCTACATGCACAATTTGAAAGGATTATTACATATTTATCGACTTTCATTTCGATCAAAATGTCTAAACTGCAGTTGTTCAATGCGTATCTGACTGAACGATTAACAGCAGCTGCTGCGGAGATATCAGTGGCAGTGGAGAGAACGATAACAGATTACCAGGAAGAGAACGAACGTCTGCGACGACTACTTGATTTGTTAACCAAGCCAAAGTTTCATAGAGCAGGTCTGTATTGAATTAATGGGAGAGCTAACCAAATGTGTCAATATAACATTTTAAATAAGGCACACTGCCTATGTAAGCTAGCTAGACCCAATGATGCGTAATAACCCTGGATTGTTGATGCTTTGTAATTGGACAATGACGGGCTTTGAAGGGTCATGGCTAGAAGGGATCCAGGTTTTGTTGAAGGGTCGCGGCTAGAAGGGTTGCAGGTTTTTGTTAAATTAAGGTTAGATTTTCGTACCAGGTTAGGATAATTGGGTTAAGGTTAGCGATAGCCAAAATGCAAAAAAATAATTCCACGTTTGACCTTAAATGGTCTAAAGCTGGATCCCTTCTAGCCAGCCATGCTGCTGGCTAGAAGGCCGCCCCTACTGTTGTTATCCCAGAAGGAGCAGTTCTCGAATGAATGGAATTCTACAATTTATCAATAAATACATTACATGTTACATGTTTTTAAGTATTTATTTGTTGTAGTGGGGACAGTAACATTACTACTCCATTTTTTTTAAGAATAGGTTTTTATATATTTAAAAGAAAACATTAATGTTTAGTTCAATTAGGGCTCAGACACAACAATAGCATTTGCTGGCCGAGAGTACCTCGCACCGCTGAACGTAACTTGTGAACACTGATTTGAGATGTAGAATCGTGTGAAAAATGTCCACAGTCAGACATCTACAGCCGGTGGTCCCTAAAACACAGCGCGTTATGTGTACTAGCCTTTAAGGGCGCCCACCAGAGGGCACAGCTCAAATCAAATGTTATTTGTCACATGCGCCGAATACAACAGGTGTTGACCTTACCGCGAAATGCATACTTACAATCCCTTAACCAACAATGTAGTTTTAAGAAAAGTACAACCAAATAAAAGTAACCGATAATTAAAGAGCAGCAGTAAAATAACAATAACGAAGCTATATACAGGGGGTACCGGTACCATGTGGAGGCTATATACAGGGGGTACCGGTACAGAGTCAATGTGGAGGCTATATACAGGGGGTACCGGTACAGAGTCAATGTGGAGGCTATATACAGGGGGTACCGGTACAGAGTCAATGTGGAGGCTATATACAGGGGGTACCGGTACAGAGTCAATGTGGAGGCTATATACAGGGGGTACCGGTACAGAGTCAATGTGGAGGCTATATACAGGGGGTACCGGTACAGAGTTGATGTGCGGGGGCACCGGTTAGGCGAGGTAATTGAGGTAATATGTACATGTAGGTCGAGTTATTAAAATGACTGTATAGATAAGAGTAGCAGCAGCAGTGTGAATGAGGGGGTGGGACAATGCATATAGTATGGGGGTAACTATTTGATTGGAGTCTTATGGCTTGGGGGTAGAAGCTGTATAGAAGCCTCTTGAACCTAGACTTGGTGCTCCGGTACCGCTTGCCGTGCGCTAGCAGAGAGAACAGTGACTAGGGTGGCTGGAGTCTGACAATTTTCAGGGCCTTCCTCTGCCTGGTATAGAGGTCCTGAATGGCAGGAAGCTTGATCCCAGTGATGTACTGGGCTGTACGCACTACCCTCTATAGCGCCTTGCGGTCGGAGGCCGAGCATTTGCCATACCAGGCAGTGATGCAACCCGTCAGGATGCTCTCGATGGTGCAGCTGCAGAACCTTTGGGCAGCAGGTAGCCTAGTTGTTAGAGCATTGGGCCAGTAACCAAAAGATTGCTAGATCAAATCCCCGAGCTGACAAGGTAAAAATCTGTTCTGCTCCTGAACAGGCAGTTATAACCCACTGTTCCCCGGTAGGCCGTCATTGTAAATAAGAATTTGTTCTTAACTGACTTGCCTAGTTAAATAAAGGTTAAATAAACCTGTTGTATTCAGGAAATGTGACTGATAAAATTTTATTTGAAATCAGTATCTTCGACTTGCCCATCTATTGTTATCTCCAAAGTTTTAGCATCTTCCATAAGAGACATGCATTTTTCTACATTGTAATTGACGGTGTAACCTTTGGTAGGTAGGCTGCGGTACAGCAAAGCCAAGTCAGCACGTACTCCTGGTTCTCACAGGGGAGGTGAAATGACGGGCTACAATGACTTTGCTCTTGATGCACGTCACATATGACATGAAACAACAACCCCCGAGGGCATCAGACACAACTAAATAGAGAAGTTACTTTCATTTTCTTTCACGGTACCTGTTCATTATAGGATAGACACCTTGTGGTTTAGCTGCACTAATCAAAGCAGTGAAGCAAGACTTTTTAATGGTCAAAACCATTCATCTAGGGGCGACGGGTGGAGTAGAGTTGCAAAAAGCAATCATGTCTCGCAATTATAGTATTCACACACACACACACACACACACACACACACACACACACACACACACACACACACACACACACACACACACACACACACACACACACACACACACACACACACACACACACACACACACACACACACACACACACACAATACAAAACATTAAGAATACCTGCTCTTTCCATGACACAGACTGAGCAGGTGGAAGCTATGATTGGGGTTGCACATTTTGAGGACTATTCAGAGATGGAAACTTTCCATGGGAATATATGGGAATTAACATTAATACCATTTAAATGTAGATGTTTTTTTGCATTGGATATATTTACCATATCATATGGAGCCACAAACCTTTTACATTATCATATGTAGACAATTGCAAATGATTAAATCCTTCCAATAGAAATTTTAAAAAACAATTTAGTTACAAATTGAACTTTAATTAAATGAGTAGACTCTTCACATGGGATGATTTCACTGAACAACAAAATAAATGGGAATATTGAATGTTCCCCAATGATCCATCGCAACTCCCAAAAACGTTTTCAACGTACATCTGTAAAATGATAGTCCAGAAACCAAAGCTTTGGTTGTCTTCCTCTCAGGCTTCCATGTCTTCTCCCTGGACCTCCTCAATGTCCAACTCTTGAACATCAGACTTAGGCCTCATCTTCATTGTCACTTTCCAACCTTGTTGAGGATGACTTGTTGTCGGGCTCAAAAAGCCTCAAATTTGCCCGGGTGGCTACCAATTTTTCAACCCTTGTATTGGTCAGCCTGTTGCGTGCTTTGGTGCGTGTGTTCCCGAACAAGGACCAGTTGCGCTCTGAGGTGGCTGATGTTGGTGGGATTTGGAGGATAATGGAGGCAACAGGTGAAAGAGCCTCAGAT
>NC_060180.1:71314599-71383210 GCF_021184085.1 Oncorhynchus gorbuscha | reverse complement strand
CCTCCGCCTCCTCTTCCTCCTCGTCCTCCTCTATGGTGGGAGCTCCTCCGGCCCCGGATCCTCTTCTCCGTCCCGTTCCCTTCTTCCTCTTGTTGCTCTTCTTCTTCTTCCCCTCCGGGGGAAGTTTGGACAGCGGGTGGTGGATGTGATGAGAGGAGTGGCGGTGGTCTGGAGACATTGATTGATATGACTGATGTCAAACGCAAACAAGGAGGTAAAGCGAAACAGAACCTACAGTAGTATGGTAATTTCCACAGGGTCAGGAGAATAACTGGAATAACTAAACGTTTGTTATTTCATGAGCAGCATTGTTGGTTAAGGGCTTGTAAGTTGCATTTCACTTTAAGGTCTACAGTACACCAGTTGTATTCGGCGCATGTGATAAATACATTTTGATTTGATCTGATTTTACCATAGAGAAGATGGCTCCCTATCTAAGTCCTCTGGTATTTAACTGGCAGGGATATGCATATTAAGCGAACACACATTTGCCACATTTGTCTCTGTCTATACAGGTTATTTCCAAACACAATGTAATTACATAGTCCTATATGGTCACTGCATGAAACAGTGATTGAATAGATATGAGAGGTAACTAGGCTAAATCAGCTGTGGCTGGGTGGCTCACACTCAAAGTCCTCCTCGTTATAGGCCCGGTGCTTCTCTGGTGGTCCACGGGCCGGCGGGTGGAGGATCTGCTGGAACCGCTGCACTCCCAGGGTCTTGTTCAGGTCCCGCTCTTCGTCCTCGTCATCGTCAATCCGCCGAGGAGAGGGCGGCGGCTGGACCGGCTAACGGCGGCGGGGGGAGGAGGGTATGGGTGGAAATAGGTTAGTGATGATTTCACAACGGATTTACGATTACATTACATTACATCTGGAACAACTTTTTGTTAGGACATTCAAGAAAAGGCATGCCAATAGCATAATTGCTAACAGTAAATGTGCCTCATCATTAAACAGCTTAGGTGTTATGCTATAGAGCCGGGGTATTCAAGACCCTACGAGGTCTGAAGCCTGCTGGTTTTCTGTTCTACCTGATAATTAATTGCGCACACCTGCTGTCCCAGGTATAAATCAGTCCCTGACTAGAGGGGAATCACACACCTGCTGTCCCAGGTATAAATCAGTCCCTGATTAGAGGGGAATCACACACCTGCTGTCCCAGGTATAAATCAGTCCCTGATTAGAGGGGAACCATGAAACAATTTCAGTGGAACTTGCTTCGAGGTGCAGAATTCAGTTTGAAGACGAGAGGATATGATTGGTAGACAAGGAAGTGCAAAGTGCATGGCATCATAGACACCACTAGGGGGAGACAAAGTCACTGGTACATGCCAGGTGACTGACTTGATACTTCTTCAAGTATTGCATTTCATTGCAATATATATACCTGTATATATTTGTTTTTTCAATTTTCGCCTAAAATGACATACCCAAATCTAACAGCCTGTAGCTCAGGCTTTGAAGCAAGGATATGCATTTTCTTGGTACCATTTGAAATGAAACAATTTGAAGTTTGTGGAAATGTGAAAGGAATGTAGGAGAATATAACACATTATATCTGGTAAAAGATAATAGATAGAAAAAAAAAATCGTTTTTGTATTTTTATGTAAAATCATCTTTGAAATGCAAGAGAAAGGCCGTAATGTATTATTCCAGCCCAGGTGCAATTTAGATATTGGCCACTAGATGGTAGCCGTATATGTGCAAAGTTTTAGCCTGATCCAATGAACCATTGCATTTCTGTTCAAAATGTTGTATCAAGACTGCCCAAATGTGCCTAATTTATTTATTAATAACTTTTCATGTTCAAAACTGTGTACTCTCCTCAAACAATAGCATGGTATTATTTCACTGTAATAGCTATTGTAAATTGAACAGTGCAGTTAGATTAACAAGATTTTAAGCTTTCTGCCAATATCAGATGTCTATGTCCTGGGAAATGTTCTTGTTACTTACAAACTCATGCTAATCGCATTAGCCTACGTTAGCTCAACCGTCCCGCCGAGGACCAACCAAGAAGTTTTTGACTGACTTTTTTTTTAAAGAAGAAAAAAAGAAAATGCGGGTAAAGTGGTAACAAAACAACAAATACTGCCACTGACTGGCCTAGTTAAATAAAAATGTGTTTTTAAATGTTGCCCTCTACTAAAATAATATGTATAAAATTCATAGGCTGTAACCAAGCACTGTACTTCCAACTTGTAAACAATATCAAGATCATAACAAGTCAACCCCAACTGTCAACCGCATCATTATGAGACTAAGTATTTCCATTAAAAAAACATTTAAGAAAACAGTGATGACCAGATACAAACCTATCGTTCTCATCTTAGAGACAATGCTGAAGATTAGCATATGCTTAAAGGGTCAAGATGCAATGCATCTCCGTCTGTTTGTACATTCAATGTGTCAATGTTTTAATTGTATCTGTCCCTATTCAAATAAACAATTTGAAATGCTATGAAACTGAACCAGATCACCCCCAGGAACAGTAAACTGACTTATGTTCTGACAACGGGGCGGAGGGTGGAGGCTACAGCCCCCTGCTGCCTGTGGGATGTAATCCATAAGGGTGGAATTTAGGGGATGTTATCACAAGGATTCACTGGTGGCTCGCGTGCTTTCTGTCCATTCAACAGAGTTTGTTTTCAGAGGAGGCCCACCTCTGGGTAGCAGGGGAAATATTGCCCCACGCCGATGCCAGGGTTCATATTCGCAAAGTAGGTGTTTTTGCCTGTTAGATCATAATAAATAATATTACATGGACAGAGGGTACCTGATCCTAGATCAGGTACTTTGAAGAACGTTATGAATACAGGCCCAGGGCTGGCCTCCTTTCGGGTTAACGCAACCCCCATGGCTACATAAACAGTAGTGTCTCTGAGGTTTTGTCTCTTTGTGCTAAGGCTACGAGGTTAGATAAAAGGAAGGGAAAAGTCAAGGGGACATTGGTTCACTTAGTTTGAGCTCAGGCCTGAAACCTTTTGGTACTTAGGTTGGTGTTGTTTAGACATTTTTTCTTCGTAAGGGTTTAAAATAAAGTATAAAATAAATACAGGACAACAAAAAAACAATCAAATATGCCACAATCTATGCTAATACGAGTTTGACCTAATCAAACATAGTCTCAAACTCATAGCACAATCTATAGGGGAGAAACAAATACCCAAAATTCATGGGTTGGTTATCGTAATATTAATGCTAACCAGAGCCACAATCGCAAATGCAAAGGTATGGTACCATTGAGCTAATGCTAGCATAGCTACACACAGTATATCAGCCTTCGGGCAGGTACTCAGTGAGTGAAAGTAAAAGTTGTTCCCTGTCATTCAGCAATCTCTGAGCAGTGAGTCCTAAGATAAATCAACAGACCACATCCTCACAACAATAAACTTTTCCACGCCACAAAGGATTAACCCCAGGTCCCCTATTTAGCAGCCATCTTGTTTCATGACACAGCTCCTCAGGGACGGGACGACACAGTCACATTTTTCATCTGCTCAGAGCTTGACATTTCCATTCGCAATATCGTTTCAGATGCTTGCATCAGGGGGAATCTTAAAACAGCTGAGTGATACTACGGGTGCATTTTATGAAAAGGTCACAAAAGTGAACAATCCAAATCATGCAAGACCTAATAACTAGTGCTACTTGGGTAAATATCTTAATTATCGTACAAATATACTACAGCACACACGTAGAAAAAGTGTCTCAAGAATGATTAAAAATCAGTCATCACAGTGCATATATATATATACACACACACACACACACACACACACACACACACACACACACACACACACACACACACACACACACACACACACACACACACACACACACACACACACACACACACACACACACACACACACACACACACACACGCACTAATGTGTCTCATTTAATTTCATCAGTAACACCTGACTCCAATAGAGGCCATTATAGCTCTTGCCTAAACAACCTCTGAAATCTGTTGAATATGAGCTCACAGATTCATTTCTTGTTCTGCTTGATAATTTGTACTCTACTCTTGAAAGTCACCCATCTCACCTACACCTTCTTTTTACATACAATATCTATGAGAAAAAAAACATTTGAACACTATTTGGGGTTCAATTTAAAGCCACAGTCTGTAAGTTGACAACCACTTTTATTTTTTTAATGGAGCCAACACATCCCGTTTATACACTGCTGCTACTCGCTGTTTGTTACCTATGATTGGTCACTTCAACCTCACCTGTGTAGCTCAGTTGGTAGAGCATTGCGCTTGTATTGCCAGGGTAGTGGGTTCAATCCCTGGGACCACCCATACGTAGAATGTATGCACACATGACTGTAAGTCGCTTTGGATAAAAGCGTCTGCTAAATGGCATATATATAATATATATACCTACATGTACAGATTACCTAAACTAACCTGTACCCCGCACACTGTATAGAGCCTCGTTATTGTTTTTCTTAATGTGTTTTTATTATGACTTTTAATTTTAGTCTACACGGTAAATGTTTTATTCTTCTTGAACTGCACTGTTGGTTAAGTAGATATGATATTAGCTGATATGAACTAGTCTTCTACAGTTAAGTAAATATGATATTAGCTGGATCCGCCCCATTTTCTTCAATTTTCACCTAAAATTACATACCCAAATCTAACTGCCTGTAGCTCAGGACCTGAAGCAAGGATATGCATTTTCTTGGTACCATTTGAAAGGAAACACTTTGAAGTTTGTGGAAATGTGAAAGGAATGTAGGAGAATATAACACATCAGATCTTGTAAAAGAAAATACAAAACAAAATGTTCTCTTGTATGTTTTTGTACCATCATCTTTGAAATGCAAGAGAAAGGCCATAATGTATTATTTCAGCCCAGTTGCAGTTCAGATTTTGGCCACGAGATGGCAGCAGTTTAAGTTTTAGACTGATTTTTTAAAACCTTTATTTAACTAGGCAAGTCAGTTAAGAACAAATTCTTATTTTCAATGATGGCCTAGGAACAGTGGGTTAACTGCGTGTTCAGGGGCAGAATGACAGAATTTGTACCTTGTCAGCTCGGGGGTTTGAACTTGCAACCTTCCACTTACTAGTCCAATGCTCTAACCACTAGGCTACCCTGCCACCCCATTGCATTCTGTTAAAAAAAATGTGTATCAAGAATGCCCAAATGTGCCTAGTTTGTTTATGAATAACTTTTCATGTTCAAAATTGTGCAATCTCCTCAAACAACAGCATGGTAATTATTTCACTGTAATAGCTAATGTAAACTGGACAGTGCAGTTAGATTAACAAGAATTTAAGCTTTCTGACACTATCCGACATGTTTATGTCCTGGGAGATATTCTTGTTACTTACAACCTCATGCTAATCGCATTAGCCTACGTTAGCTCAAATGGCTGTGTAGCGTTACATTTAGCATCATCTGACCAGTGCCTGCACAGAAATGGAATGGCCTCCTGAGACCTGCTATTGAATTGCCTCTGTATTATAGATAGTCCATCCTTTATAGAAGGCAGGCACTGCTACTACAGTTACGTGATAACTTGATATGTTTGATTTCGCTGGTTGGCTGGCATCTACATCATTTGTTGTATATTGTAACCCACAGTTGTCCCAACTCGTATCTTAGTGAATACATGCATATTTTTTATTGAACCATTATTTAACTAGGCAAGTCTGTTAAGAACTAATTCTTATTTACAATGACAGTCTACTGGGGGAACAGTGGGTGAACTGCCTTGTTCAGGGACAGAATGACAGATTTTTTTTTGACAGAACTTGTCAGCTCAGGGATTCGATCCAGCAACCTTTCTGTTACTGGCCCAATGCTCTAACTAGTAGGCTACCCCCCCCCCACCCCCCAGATACCTGATGTATCTATGAATCAAAACCATAGTCAACAGCTACTTTGCTCACTAAGATTTGAAACTCTAGGCTGTGTTGCTGTTCATTTTCCCACCAAAGCCAAAGACATTTGGTTTGACCCGTCCTGTTGGGAAACCAGGTGGTTAAGAGTCTGCTGTGGTGTTATGTAACTGCGTCTGAACCTTCCGTGGCCTTTTCTCCCCCTGCGGTGGTGGGGTCCAATCCGTGATGTTATTTCAATTCCCGGGAAATCATTTTTTTGGAACACAATGTTAACCACATAAATGCGTACTAAAACCCTTTTTGATTGAGAAGGGTTGTGGTAATCTTCACGTTCAACTATCCTGATACACTTATTATGCTTTCTCTTTACTGTGATGTTCACAGTGATTGAGTGATATTAGCTGGGTCGTGATTGAGATGAATGTGAATGTGTGAAAATCTTGAAGGTTGCTGTAAACAAACGTTCAGTTTTGCCCAGTTACAGTATGTTATCCAGTTATCCATTTGTAGGGGGGAGACCTTGAGTCTCACAAAACTACAGTCCTTAGTGATTATACCACTGTGTATGAGCTTTAAAGTTTTGGAAACAAAATCAATGTTTTGTAAAAACAGTTATCAAAAAGTGAAGGGATTTGGCATCACACTGCTGGCTCAGTACAGCTTGTCTGGACAAATACATAATTGTGCTGTGATGAAATAATTTAATAGAATGAAATCAAAACTATGTTGAATATAAAATATGAAGCTCTTCAAGGTGATTTTCTTGTCTAATCTCCCCCCCCCATATACTATGGTATTGATGGTGTACCAAGTCCATTCAATCATTTGTAGAAATTACTTATTAAACTGTTTCAGTTAAATCATTTAATGAAAGAACACTGTTATTGATGCCTCTGTCAATGTTGTTCACCCCGATGGCTACATCCATAGAATTATTAAGTCAGTCAGCTAACTTTGATAAACAGCCACATCCCACTGGGCTCACAACGTTTTTTCCACGTTGGTTCAACGTCACTTAATTGAACTGACGTGGAAACAACATTGATTCAACCAGTGTGTGTCCTGTGGGTTATAAATCTTGATTTTCTGGTTGATTAAGAAGCTATATTTGGATATTAGTCGTCGATTCAATTATACCTTGTACATTTTTTTGTCAATTTTTTGTTGTTGTTGTTAATATTAAGTTATTAGTCATTTTGAACAGTTAGCCGGTAACTCATTGATCCAGCTGTCTGGAACAGCCCCCAGGGCACTCACCTTGATTTCAAGCAGGAAGTCCATGTAGCGTCAGCTATCTGTCACAGTCACGTAGCGAAAGGACGCTAGCTGCTCATGACGAGCATTACAACAAAAAGGCAATCTAAAATTGCAGGGGAAAGCTACGTTTGGGCAGTCTTTTTGGAAAGCCTCTGGTCACATGGCAAGAGTAGTCCGTCCAGACAGGAAGTAGACCTTGTCCGGTGACATAATGACCCCCGTATAAGATTCATAGCCGGCGTCCCAAAAGGCACCCTATTCCCTATATAGTGCAGTACTTTTGTCCAGTACTTTTGTCCGGGCTCTAGTTAAAGGTAGTGCACTATATAGGGAATAGGGTGGCATTTGGGACTCGCATATAATCTCGGTGCAGATTACCAGGCCGCCTTGGGGTTCTACGCATGCAGAGCACACACACACACACACACACACGCACGCACACACACACACACACACACACACACACACACACACACACACACACACACACACACACACACACACACACACACACACACACACACACACACACACACACACACACACACACACACACACACACACACACACACACACACGCTAAACAAACAAACTGTGACTCTCAATCAAACACACACCTCACAAGGAACATAAAACAAAATAGATTTATGGTAATTACTGTCATTTCCAGTCAAGTACCAACACTGAAATTAAGCCTGGCTAATGTGTAACGCCTTGAAGAAGCAGACTCACGTACAGTGAGTGAACGACAACATTGGTGAAATTACTAGAGCTCTGGAAAAGCTCTAGCTTTTAATTATTTTGTAATTTTACACACAACATTTTTTCACACTGCCATACACATTAAAAAAAATTGTTTAAGTTCATGAGATATGCATAGAGGTACTCTGCTGGCTATAGAATCAGTATGCATAGAGGCTACTGTTGTAGGATGACATTGTGACTTGACTTAATGAATACATGAGTCAATATACAGAGTATGACAGAGACTGACCAGGTGAATCCAGGTGAACGATATGATCCCATATTGATGTCACTTGTTAAATCCACGTCAATCAGGGTAGAGGAAGGGAAGGAGACAGGTTAAATAATGATTTTTTTAAAGCCTTGAAACAATTGAGACAATTGAAACAATTGAGACATGGATTAAGTATGTGTGTCATTCAGAGGGTGAATGGGCAAGACAAAATATTTAAGTTCCTTTGAATGGGGTATGGTAGTAGGTGACAGGCACACCGGTCTGTCAAGCACTGCAACGCTGGGCCTCCTGAGTGGCGCAGTGGTCTCATGCACTGCGTCACAGTGCTAGCTGTGCCACTAGAGATTTTGGGTGTCGCAGCCGGCTGCAACCAGGAAACTCATGGTGCACAATTGGTCCAGTGTCGTCCGGGTTAGAGGAGGGCTTGGCCGGCAGGGATGTCCTTGTCCCACTGCGTACTAGCGACTCCTGTGGCGGGCTAGGCGCAGTGCATGCTGACACGGTCGCCAGGTGTACGGTGTTTCCTCCGACACACTGGTGCGGCTGATTTCTGGGTTAAGTAGGCAATGTGTCAAGAAGCAGTGTGGCTTTGTTGGGTTGTGTTTCGGAGGACGCATGGCTCTCGACCTTCGCCTCTCCCGAGTCCGTACGGGAGTTGCAGCGATGCAACAAGACTGTAACTAGCAATTGGATACCATGAAAAAGGGGTAAATATTTCATTTTTTTTAAAGAACTGCAACGATGCTGTTTTTTTTAAACACTCAACAGTTTCCCGTGTGTATCATGAATGGTCCACCACTCAAAGGACATCCAGCCAACTTGACACAACTGTGGGAAGCATTGGAGTAAAAATAGGCCAGCATCCCTGTGGAACGCTTTCGACACCTTGCGGAGTCCATGCCCCGAAGAATTCAGGCTGTTCTGAGGGCAAAAAGGGGATGCAACTCAATATCAGGAAGGTGTTCCTAAAGTTTGATATACTCAGTGTATTCCACACAGCCTCTGAAAGTTCAATTCTGACCTCCCGAGTGGCGGAGCGGTCTAAGGCGCTGCATTTCAGTGTTGCGGCGCCACTACAGCCTCTGTCATTACCGGCCGTGACCGGGAGTCCCATAGGGCGGCGCACATTTGGCCCAGCGTTTGGCCGGGAGGGAATTACTTGGCTCATCACGCTCTAGCGACTCCTCGTGGCAGGCCAGGCGCCTGCAGGCTGACTTTCGTTGTCAGTTGAACGGTGTTTCCTTCGACACAGTGGTACAGCTGGCTTCCGGGTTAAGCGAGCGGGTGTTAAGGAGCGCGGTTTGGCAGGGTCATGTTTCGGAGGACGCATGACTCAACCTTTGCCTCTCCCGAGCCCGTTGGGGTGTTGCGGCGATGAGAGAAGATCGTAATCATGATATTGGGGAGAAAAATATGGTTAACAAAACCTTGCTAAAGGCCAGTGAGTGGTAATGCCCCACCAACCCCAGCAGTGATGCACAGGTGCGTATGGTCCGTCAGGTTGCCATAGTAATGAAAGGTGTTTCTTTGGGCTGCAATTGTTCAGATTAATGTCTATTGTTTGACCGAGAGCAACCAGCCCTCAAAGATTAAAACGGACAAGAGGGGGAGGAAATTGCCTTTATCAGACAAACACACACACACACATACTCCCAGTCACGCACGCAAGCATCATCACGGCCATCTTAACCGCCCACCCACAAGCACTCCCTCCCACCCCCGATATGAGCATTGGGGTTAAGTCAAAGCTGGTATTAATAAGTAAATCTAGGCAGGAATGCTGGCGTGTGGGCGTCGTACCACCACATATCACCCATGTCTGAGAGGAACTAGCCAACAGTGCGGGAAAAAAATGAAACACTTCATGGGTCGTAGTGGTTTAGCTCATGTCCCCAGCAGGCAAAACTGGGTCTTAGCTAGTGGGGTTTAGCTCATGTACCCAGCAGGCAAAACTGGGTCTTAGTTAGTAGGGTTTAGCTCATGTCCCAGCAGGCAAAACTGGGTCTTAGTTTGTGGGGTTTAACTCATGTCCCCAGCAGGCAAAACTGGGTCTTAGTTAGTGGGGTTTAGCTCATGTCCCAGCAGGCAAAACTGGGTCTTAGTTAGTGGGGTTTAGCTCATGTCCCAGCAGGCAAAACTGGGTCTTAGTTAGTGGGGTTTAGCTCATGTCCCAGCAGGCAAAACTGGGTCTTAGCTAGTGGGGTTTAGCTCATGTCCCAGCAGGCAAAACTGGGTCTTAGCTAGTGGGGTTTAGCTCATGTCCCCAGCAGGTAAAACTGAGCAAAATTGATTGAAATGTCATAATGGTTGTAATGACGTCATTTCAACCACATTTACTCGTTGGGGTCACGACACAGCAGCACTGTCTCAACAAACGGTTTTAGTTTTTGATTAATTTGTAATAGAGCATGAAATTGGCTTTGCAGGTACTACTGCTGCAATGTAAGCATTACCTGACCAATAAGTAAAACACCAACAAATAAATACATAAATAAATGTCTAATAATGTGTGTCTAGAGCGTGTGTATAGAACTCCGTTTCCCAAACTCGGTCCTCGGAACCGGGGCGGCAGGTTAGCCTAGTGTCCCCGAGCTGACAAGGTACAACTCTGTCATTCTGCCCCTGAACAGGCAGTTAACCCACTGTTCCTAAGAATTAACCCACTGTTCCTAAGAATTTGTTCTTAACTGACTTGCCTCGTTAAATAAAGGTACAAAATAATTTTAAAAACCCACAAGGGGTGCATGTTTTGTTCTGTGACCTACCATGATACAGCTAATTCAAATGATCAAAGCTTGATGATTAGTTGATTATTTAAGTCAGCTGTGTAGTGCTAGGTCAAAAAACAAAACCCCTTGGGGTCACCGAGGACCGAGTTTGGGGAAACCCTGCTCTAGAATAACTCATGTGTATCGATGTAAAGTTTAAACTCACGGCTGACGTGACCGCGGTCTTGGTGTTGGCGGCGACATTGGTGTCGCTGGCATCCTTAGGGTTACTCATGGCTCCGTGCGGGGTCACGAGGTCAGGGCAGTATATTGTGACGCAGTCCTTAGCCCTTTTCACTCTGTTTCTGACTCAACAGAGGACTTTTGAGAAGCATAACCTGCAACAACAACAACAAAAAGGACAGGAATTGTTTTGTTCGTCTTGATCAAATTTAATATTGGTAAATTAGGTCACTTTTTTTTTTCTTCAATCATGCACATTTTATTTTGGGTAGTGATTTAAATTATATCAATGAACATCTCCATTGTACTTCCTACATAGTGATTATAAGTCCATAATAATAACATATGCAATATCAATTGTCACAATATCATTTACACACTTCGGGTCACGTCAACAGACCAGGGTCAAGGTCAGGGCCCTAACAAAATAATAATATAACAGTTATAAGTAGGGTTAGGGTTTTTCCTAGACAGGTCACAGGGTCCTGACCCTAACCATATTAAAGGCTTTACCATATCGACCATGAGACAATGTCACATGTGCTCCCTCTCCGGCCTCTAGGTCACCAGGCTGCTCGTTGTGGCGCACACCTGTCACCATCGTTACACACACCTGGACTCCATCACTTCCCTGATTACCTTCCTGGTGGTCCTTCTGTAGCTCAGTTGGTAGAGCATGGCGCTTGTAACGCCAGGGTAGTGGGTTCGATTCCCGGGACCACCCATACGTAGAATGTATGCACACATGACTGTAAGTCGCCTTGGATAAAAGCGTCTGCTAAATGGCATATATTATTATTATTATTATTATTCCCTATATATGTCACTCCCTTTGGTTCCTTCCCCAGGAGTTATTGTTTCTGTTCCTGTGTCATGTCTGTACGTCGTTCGTGTTTCTTATTTTGTATTATGTTGTGTTTATTTATTAAAATACTCACTCCCTGAACTTGCTTCCCGACTCTCAGCGCACATCGTTACAGAAAACCCCTCATGAGTGAACAACAAGATATCATTTTTTTACTTTTATTTAACATGTCAATTAAGATCAAATTCTTATTTTACAATGACGGCCTACCCCAGGCCAAACCCTCCCCTAACCCGGACAACGCTGTGCCAATTGTGCGCCGCACTATGGGACTCCCGATCACGGCCGGTTGTAATACAGCCCGAGATCGAACCAGGGTCTGTAGTGATGCCTGTACAGCTGAGATGCAGCGCCTTAGACCGCTGAGCCAATCACAGTATTGTGATTCTAAGTGGGGCCAACACAGGGGCAAATAACAACAGCAATAAATCTCTCTAGCACTGAGTTTATGGGAGCGTAATTTTAATGAAAACCTGTGTGATAGCTTCATCATGAAAACCTGTGTGATAGCTTCATCATGAAAACCTGTGTGATAGCTTCATCATGAAAACCTGTGTGATAGCTTCATCATGAAAACCTGTGTGATAGCTTCATCATGAAAACCTGTGTGATAGCTTCATCATGAAAACCTGTGTGATAGCTTCATCATGAAAACCTGTGTGATAGCTTCATCATGAAAACCTGTGTGATAGCTTCATCATGAAAACCTGTGTGATAGCTTCATCATGAAAACCTGTGTGATAGCTTCATCATGAAAACCTGTGTGATAGCTTCATCATGAAAACCTGTGTGATAGCTTCATCATGAAAACCTGTGTGATAGCTTCATCATGAAAACCTGTGTGATAGCTTCACAATGAAAACGTGTGTGATAGCTTCATCATGAAAACCTGTGTGATAGCTTCATCATGAAAACCTGTGTGATAGCTTCATCATGAAAACCTGTGTGATAGCTTCACAATGAAAACGTGTGTGATAGCTTCATCACGAAAACCTGTGTGATAGCTTCACAATGAAAACCTGTGTGATAGCTTCACAATGAAAACACTGCTAAGCATTGCCGTGTTCTGAATGGGCTAGACAAGATTAGGATGTATCCACCTTGGCAAGACCACAACATCCAATGGCTGTATTTTCCAGAGGGAGAAAATCCATTCAGCTGGACAGGCAGCATCTTCTAGCTGGTGTTACCATGGTCTATTACGGTAGTGGCCACCTGGTTAACGTGATGAGTAACTTTACCTGAGATCTGAAGCCTAGGCCTTAGCTCGGTGGGCTAACAGCACAGTGGTGCGAAGCTGACCCGTGTTCAATTACCGTCAAACAACGGTGCGAGTGCCAAGCCCAATAACACTGACCTGGTTCACTCACTGCTTCGCATATTCGATAGAAGTGAGATAACATTCATAAACACTTAAAACAGTGTAGAGCTTCTCTGTTAGTGGAGAGTTTTTTCCCTCAACAAAGAATAACATATAGCAGTTATCATGAGACTGCGTATGCTTTTTAGAAGCAGCGACTAAGGGTCAGGGTTGCCAGATTGATACCTGGTATTTAGATAACAGGACAATATCTTGACAAATGTCCCTTCGATGACGTTCAGACACGCAGGAACATCCCAACGCAGCACTTGAGGGTCAGGGTTGCCAGATTGTGTTCTGGCCATGGTCAGATAGTGGGGGTTGCCATATCGTGTAGGCAGAGTCCACTTAGAAATCCCCCTAATGTGTAACCCAAATCATTTCAGTAAGAAAATTAACACAGTCAGCATTTTCCACACCATTATTGTGATGCTATGCAAATTCAGGTCAAGTATTGACATTATGTTGGTCTCGTTTAAAGTTTCTCTCACTTTTGTATAATCCAAATGGAACCCATATCCTCCTGTTTCCCATGGATGCATCTCAATAGGTTACAGGGTGATTCCTCTCCTCATCATCCCTCATCTCTGACCCGTTACATCTACTGAACCGAGAGAGCATCACCTCAGACTATTGAGATGTACCCCTCTCTTCCTTCAAGTGATAAGAGATAAGTGTATATACTCCGTCTCACCACTGGAGCATAGGAGTGTCAGTATGGTTCACATCAACAAGGTCACTGCCGCAAGGTTACTGCCTTCGGAAATAGTACATCCCGTAAACTGGGGAGGAGAAATGGGATGGAGGATGTTCATTAATTAAACGTATCCTCTGACACTTCCTGGTTGGGAATGATATGACACTTATATATTATGTATGTATAGCATGTGATAATCATACATTATTATATTGGAGTAGGGGTGGTGGATCCACAGTACAGATAAGTGCTGAATCATGTGATGTCACAGGGGGGGGTTCATTTACACAGCATAATTCATGTGGAGATGTTGTCGTCACTCACTACAGAGTATTTGCATCTGCTTGAGGTACGACTTTCGTCTTTAATTATCCGTCGTATGGTGAAGCAGGTGACTCTGAAATCCCTCGAAGAATAGGACACAGAAGCACACACACACACACACACACACATAAGAGAGCAATAAGGGGACGACATAAGTCTCAATATTACTCCTACATACAGAAGCAGTGTGTGTGTGTGTGTGTGTGTGTGTGTGTGTGTGTGTGTGTGTGTGTGTGTGTGTGTGTGTGTGTGTGTGTGTGTGTGTGTGTGTGTGTGTGTGTGTGTGTGTGTGTGTGTGTGTGTGTGTGTGTGTGTGTGCGTGCGTGCGTGCGTGCGTGTGTGTGTGTGTCAGTCTGTCTCTGATTACGTTACCATCCCTTTCAGTTCAACCTTCATTCCATTAAAGTGGAAGAGAGCCATCTGAGGACTAAATCATGACCCATCGCTCCCTGATACCAAATCGACACTGGGAACCATCTGAGGACTAAATCATGACCCATCGCTCCCTGATACCAAATCAACACTGGGAACCATCTGAGGACTAAATCATGACCCATCGCTCCCTGATACCAAATCAACACTGGGAACCATCTGAGGACTAAATCATGACCCATCCCTGATGACACTGGGAACCATCTGAGGACTAAATCATGACCCCCTCCCTGATACCAAATCGACACTGGGAACCATCTGAGGACTAAATCATGACCCATCGCTCCCTGATACCAAATCAACACTGGGAACCATCTGAGGACTAAATCATGACCCATCGCTCCCTGATACCAAATCTGGGAACCACTGGGAACCATCTGAGGACTAAATCATGATCGCTCCCTGATACCAAATCGACACTGGGAACCATCTGAGGACTAAATCATGACCCATCGCTCCCTGATACCAAATCAACACTGGGAACCATCTGAGGACTAAATCATGACCCATCGCTCCCTGATACCAAATCGACACTGGGAACCATCTGAGGACTAAATCATGACCCATCGCTCCCTGATACCAAATCAACACTGGGAACCATCTGAGGACTAAATCATGACCCATCGCTCCCTGATACCAAATCAACACTGGGAACCATCTGAGGACTAAATCATGACCCATCGCTCCCTGATACCAAATCGACACTGGGAACCATCTGAGGACTAAATCATGACCCATCGCTCCCTGATACCAAATCGACACTGGGAACCATCTGAGGACTAAATCATGACCCATCGCTCCCTGATACCAAATCCACACTGGGAACCATCTGAGGACTAAATCATGACCCATCGCTCCCTGATACCAAATCGACACTGGGAACCATCTGAGGACTAAATCATGACCCATCGCTCCCTGATACCAAATCGACACTGGGAACCATCTGAGGACTAAATCATGACCCATCGCTCCCTGATACCAAATCGACACTGGGAACCATCTGAGGACTAAATCATGACCCATCGCTCCCTGATACCAAATCGACACTGGGAACCATCTGAGGACTAAATCATGACCCATCGCTCCCTGATACCAAATCGACACTGGGAACCATCTGAGGACTAAATCATGACCCATCGCTCCCTGATACCAAATCGACACTGGGAACCATCTGAGGACTAAATCATGACCCATCGCTCCCTGATACCAAATCAACACTGGGAACCATCTGAGGACTAAATCATGACCCATCGCTCCCTGATACCAAATCAACACTGGGAACCATCTGAGGACTAAATCATGACCCATCGCTCCCTGATACCAAATCAACACTGGGAACCATCTGAGGACTAAATCATGACCCATCGCTCCCTGATACCAAATCGACACTGGGAACCATCTGAGGACTAAATCATGACCCATCGCTCCCTGATACCAAATCAACACTGGGAACCATCTGAGGACTAAATCATGACCCATCGCTCCCTGATACCAAATCAACACTGGGAACCATCTGAGGACTAAATCATGACCCATCGCTCCCTGATACCAAATCGACACTGGGAACCATCTGAGGACTAAATCATGACCCATCGCTCCCTGATACCAAATCAACACTGGGAACCATCTGAGGACTAAATCATGACCCATCGCTCCCTGATACCAAATCGACACTGGGAACCATCTGAGGACTAAATCATGACCCATCGCTCCCTGATACCAAATCGACACTGGGAACCATCTGAGGACTAAATCATGACCCATCGCTCCCTGATACCAAATCAACACTGCTCCTGGCACACTGATTCTGTATCATAAAGAACACTGAAGAAGACATAAAAGTATTTCCAGCAGACTTCACTTCTAGTTCCCTCTGGAGAACCTACGGGGGTTTACGTCTTTTGAACACACTGAAATTCAGTTATAATGAGGGTTTCGCTGAGGCATCGCTAAGAAAAAAAGTGGTATTCTTATAACACGTTTTACAATGCATTGTAACCGTACAATACATACCATACATCATACTGCACATGTAACCGTACAATACATACCATACATCATACTGCACATGTAACCATACAATACATACCATACATCATACTGCACATGTAACCATACAATACATACCATACATCATACTGCACATGTAACCATACAATACATACCATACATCATACTGCACATGTCAGCGTTAAGTGAAAGTGTTGACATCTCTGACTACCTATTTCTGACGGTTTAAAGGATCCAGAGAGCCAGGGGCCTCATTTATCAAAAGGTGTGTGCACACAAGAAAGACTCTAAACCCAGCATGCCCCAGTTTTCCCAGGAAAGTGTGCCCATCTCCAAGTATACCTCAGACCATGCATACTTCTGGTGATTCATCTATTGTATTGTTCCCTTAGGGGAAATGGAGGTGGTTTGATGCACAGGAATTATAATAATGGTAGATTAATACAAATATTTCATCAACTGTGGGTTTAATGATAACAGAAATGGATTTACATTTAGTAAGGAGATCGCAGAGAAGCATGGAGCCTAATATGTTTATTTTACTTTTATTATATAGGCCTAAATAATATATTGCAGGAGAAATATTATGCTACCATTTATCCATCCCTCAATAGCCACGCATGCTCAAAAGTAAATAGACCTGTAGCCTATTTAAAATATTTGACAGTATGGGTAGGCTACAGTAATGCTGTGCAGTAGGAGCACAACATCTTAGCCAATAAAATCTCAGAGCCACCAAGGCAGAAGATATAAAACACTATGTATTGATAACATAAATTATTGAACAACAATTCATCTTCTGCATAAAATTGATGACTGCAGCATTTACTTTTAAATGTCTCAACTAGATAATCAATCAATGTTGCAGAATGCGCAGCCAGTGTTTGGCACTTGCTATAGGCGGCATGCATTTTAAGTATGAAAAAGTCACTGCAAAATAATTAGCACATTCTGCCCACACTTCTACAGAAATATGATCAAACATTGCACTTCTCTTTTAGGAACTATCATGGCCCAGTTCCAACATCTACAAATCGTACAGCAAATGAGGGCGTTTTTTGTTACCATAAAAGGTGCATAGAGTGCGTTTTCAAGATGGGGTTGTAAAACTTGTTCATGGGCGCACAAATACAGCAGCCTGTGTTTCTGATTTATCAATGAAAACATGCATATATGTTGCGTACAAACAGTGATAAATCCCAATCATTTGTAACGCAGGAAAATCCTAGAAACTCCACATACACCAGAATTTAGTGAGAAATGTTCGCAAGGCTGATAAATGAGGTATCAGTAGTCTACACATAGGGACCATGGTTATTTCTGGCGAGGACCCTCAACCCCTGGCATCACCTCCTCCCTCATAGATGCAAAGAGCTAAAAGACTTTGCATGGTCAATCTGACTTCTGCAATGGGCCGTACAGCATATGCTGTGATAGGGCCTCTGTAGAAGTCAGGACTTTCATACTTCTTGCGCTTCGCGGAGCAAAGCAGGGCTGTTGTGAAGGTAGTTGTCAAGGAAGTGAGTTTGTGTTTATACAGGAAACCCCCGCCCTCACCGACCGTCAACCAATCATGTCAATGCAGAGCTATACGGAGCCCTCCGCATTGTTACAAAAATTGTGAGGCGCACCGTATCGTCATACAGAGATCAATTTGGCCTCTGCAAGCAACTGGAGGCTCTGTAATTCTGTCACACCCTCAGTACGAAGCCTCCGGACAGCATTTCTGGATCAAGGATAAATCAGATAATAATCATATAAAATCAATAATAAAAGCGCTTAGTGGGAAAAAAAAAGCTCCAGATTCGCCAGCCAGCGTTTAAACAATGAGAATGGCAAAAGGGATGAAGGAGATTACCACGCTGTACCTCCTCTTGCCTTTGTTGTTGATGTGGGTCGGTGGAATGTTAAGGTCAATCCATGGTGGATTTGTAAGTGGTGGGCCGGGTTACTGAAGCAAAGCGCTACACGGCCCATGTTAGGCAACCTGCCAGGGATTTATGGGGTTAAGAATGTGTGTGTGAAAAGATTAGCATGATTGTTTATGCAACACTAGTGAGCGTATATAGGATAGAAGACCTTAGGTGTTTGGTCAGACTTGATCAAAGTTTTGGCACTGGAGCCATTCACCGAACATAAGGTTGTTGGAAAGTGACGTGTACTCTGAAGATATTTGATAGGCCGGGAGGGGCTCTACTTTAGATTTTAGGGCATGAGGGTAAGATGGCCAGCCTGGTCTCATAGACTAGAAAATATACATTCGGGACTCGCAAATTTGAATGATATGTTAGGTTTGGTATGGTTAAATAAGACAGAAGGTTACTTAACGTAAAAATGAAAGGAGGGGGGTTGTTCGGGTGGATTAGTTGGTGTAAAATGCGAATATCTAGCAACCCAAAGGTTGCGTGTTCGAATATCATCATGAACAACTTTTGCAACTTTGCAACTACTTACTACTTTTTTAGCTACTTTGCAACTACTTAGCATGTTAGCTAACCCTTCCCCTAACCTTAACCCTTTAACCTAAATCCTAACCTTAACCCTAACCCTTAGCCTAGGTAACGTAAGTGTTAGCCACCTAGCTAACGGTAGCCACAAAATCAAAAACATTTGTAACATATCATACTTATTGCAAATTCGTAACATATTGTACAAATTGCAATTCAAATCCAATTTTATTTGTCACATGTAGCGAATACAACAGGTGTAGACATTACTGTGAAATGCTTACTTACAAGCCCTTAAAACAACAATTCAGTTCAAGAAATAGAGTTCTGAAAATATTTACAAAATAACTCAAGTAAAAACGTAAAATAAAAAGTAACAGAATAAAATAAAAATGTGGAGGCTATATACAGGGGGTACTGGTACTGAGTCAATGTGGAGGCTATTTACAGGGGGGTACTGGTACTGAGTCAATGTGGAGGCTATATACAGGGGGTACTGGTACTGAGTCAATGTGGAGGCTATTTACAGGGGGGTACTGGTACTGAGTCAATGTGGAGGCTATATACAGGGGTACCTGGGGTAGGCTATATACAGGGGTACTACAGAGTCAATGTGGAGGCTATATACAGGGGGTACTGGTACTGAGTCAATGTGGAGGCTATATACAGGGGGTACTGGTACTGAGTCAATGTGGAGGCTATATACAGGGGGTACCGGTACAGAGTCAATGTGGAGGCTATATACAGGGGGTACTGGTACTGAGTCAATGTGGAGGCTATATACAGGGGGTACCGGTACAGAGTCAATGTGGAGGCTATATACAGGGGGTACCGGTACAGAGTCAATGTGGAGGCTATATACAGGGGGTACCGGTACAGAGTCAATGTGGAGGCTATATACAGGGGTACTGGTACTGAGTCAATGTGGAGGCTATATACAGGGGGTACCGGTACAGAGTCAATGTGGAGGCTATATACAGGGGGTACTGGTACTGAGTCAATGTGGAGGCTATATACAGGGGGTACCGGTACAGAGTCAATGTGGAGGCTATATACAGGGGGTACTGGTACTGAGTCAATGTGGAGGCTATATACAGGGGGTACTGGTACTGAGTCAATGTGGAGGCTATATACAGGGGGTACCGGTACAGAGTCAATGTGGAGGCTATATACAGGGGGTACTGGTACTGAGTCAATGTGGAGGCTATTTACAGGGGGGTACTGGTACTGAGTCAATGTGGAGGCTATATACAGGGGGTACTGGTACTGAGTCAATGTGGAGGCTATATACAGGGGGTACTGGTACAGAGTCAATGTGGAGGCTATATACAGGGGGTACCTGTACTGAGTCAATGTGGAGGCTATATACAGGGGGTACTGGTACTGAGTCAATGTGGAGGCTATATACAGGGGGTACTGGTACTGAGTCAATGTGGAGGCTATTTACAGGGGGTACCTGTACTGAGTCAATGTGGAGGCTATATACAGGGGGTACTGTTACTGAGTCAATGTGGAGGCTATTTACAGGGGGGTACTGGTACTGAGTCAATGTGGAGGCTATTTACAGGGGGTACTGGTACTGAGTCAATGTGGAGGCTATATACAGGGGGTACTGGTACTGAGTCAATGTGGAGGCTATATACAGGGGGTACTGGTACTGAGTCAATGTGGAGGCTATTTACAGGGGGTACCTGTACTGAGTCAATGTGGGAGGCTATATACAGGGGTACTGGTACTGAGTCAATGTGGAGGCTATTTACAGGGGGTACCTGTACTGAGTCAATGTGGAGGCTATTTACAGGGGGTACCTGTACTGAGTCAATGTGGAGGCTATATACAGGGGGTACCTGTACTGAGTCAATGTGGAGGCTATTTACAGGGGGTACCTGTACTGAGTCAATGTGGAGTCTATATACAGGGGGTACCTGTACTGAGTCAATGTGGAGTCTATATACAGGGGGTACCTGTACTGAGTCAATGTGGAGGCTATTTACAGGGGGTACCTGTACTGAGTCAATGTGGAGGCTATATACAGGGGGTACCTGTACTGAGTCAATGTGGAGGCTATATACAGGGGGTACCGGTACAGAGTCAATGTGGAGGCTATTTACAGGGGGTACCTGTACTGAGTCAATGTGGAGGCTATATACAGGGGGTACCTGTACTGAGTCAATGTGGAGGCTATTTACAGGGGGTACCTGTACTGAGTCAATGTGGAGGCTATATACAGGGGGTACCTGTACTGAGTCAATGTGGAGGCTATATACAGGGGGTAC
Source organism: Oncorhynchus gorbuscha (assembly GCF_021184085.1). Lineage (NCBI taxonomy): Eukaryota > Metazoa > Chordata > Actinopteri > Salmoniformes > Salmonidae > Oncorhynchus > Oncorhynchus gorbuscha. The sequence continues at coordinate 71,361,737 of NC_060180.1, read as the reverse complement.
TGGTACTGAGTCAATGTGGAGGCTATTTACAGGGGGTACTGGTACTGAGTCAATGTGGAGGCTATATACAGGGGGTACCTGTACTGAGTCAATGTGAGGCTATTTACAGGGAGGCTATTTACAGGGGGTACCTGTACTGAGTCAATGTGGAGGCTATTTACAGGGGGTACCTGTACTGAGTCAATGTGGAGGCTATATACAGGGGGTACCTGTACAGAGTCAATGTGGAGGCTATTTACAGGGGGTACCTGTACTGAGTCAATGTGGAGGCTATATACAGGGGGTACCTGTACTGAGTCAATGTGGAGGCTATTTACAGGGGTACCTGTACTGAGTCAATGTGGAGGCTATATACAGGGGTACCTGTACTGAGTCAATGTGGAGGCTATTTACAGGGGGTACCTGTACTGAGTCAATGTGGAGGCTATTTACAGGGGGTACCTGTACTGAGTCAATGTGGAGGCTATATACAGGGGGTACCTGTACTGAGTCAATGTGGAGGCTATATACAGGGGGTACCTGTACTGAGTCAATGTGCGGGGGTACAGGTTAGTCGAGGGAATTTGTACATGTAGGTAGGGGTAAAGTGAAAATAGTCCGGGTGGCCATTTGATTAATTGTTCAGCAGTCTTATGGCTTGGGGTTAGAAGCTGTTAAGGTACTGAGTCAATTGGTCCTAGACTTGACAGGGGGTACTGCTTGTCATGCAGTAGCAGAGAGAACAGTCTATGACTTTGTTTTTAATTGAACCTTTGTTTAAGTGGAGGCAAGTCAGGGGTTAAGAACAAATTCTTATTTACAGGGGGTACTGGCCTACCCAGAGTCAAATCTAACCCTGTACAGTCAATGTGAGGCCAGTGGTGTCTTAGACCACTATGCCATTGGGAGATTGGACTGAGTCTTTGACCATTTTTGGGGCCTTCCTCTGTCACCGCCTAGTATATAGGTCCTGGATGGTCATGTGGAAATTTGGCCCCCAGTGATATCAACTGGGCCATTTACAGGGGGTCTGGTACAGTCAGATGTGGAGGCAGTTTCTATACCAGTCGGTGATGCTATTTACCGGTCAGGATGCTCTCTATGGTACAGCTGTAGAACTTGTAATTCTTAACATACAAAATAGATGATAGAAATGCACAAATTAATACATACCATACAAAACTTAACATATCATTATAAATGGAGGGAGACAGATTTAAATTTACTATATTACAGGGGGTCTACCCCTGAGTCAGGTTGTAAACCAGTGTGCTGTTTTTACTTCTTCCTTACAGTTAAGAATCACCTGTTACATTTACTATGTTACGTCTACCCCTGAGTCCAGGTTGTAAAACCAGTGTGCTGTTTTTTTACTTCTTCCTTACAGTTAATAATCACCTTACATTTGCATGTACCAGGAATTTGGCCTGGTGAAATGGTCACAATATACAGAATATACACAATAACTGGAAAACACTAAAAACTACAGACTAAGCTATAAATGTGGCATTTTTTAAGAATGATGTGTAATGGGGGAAATATATATGTAAGAGTCAGTGGTAGATTGCAAATTGGTAGGTGTGTACAAGAATGTGCAGAGAGTGCAAAGAGCAATGTACAGTTCTAGGATGATAGTGCAAAGTCCATGAATGAGAAGATCATCATGGACCAGGTGGCCGGCTGGTGAGGCGCGTGGGAAGAAGCTGTTCGGGTGGTGGGTGGTTTTGGTCATGACCGACTCAATCCAAACCATTTCAATTGGGTTGAGGTCGGGTGAATGTGGAGGTCAGGTCATCTGATGTAGCACTCCATCACTCTCCTTCTTGGTCAAATACAGTGGAGCAAAAAAGTATTTAGTAAGCCACCAATTGTGCAAGTTCTCCCACTTAAAAAGATGAGAGAGGCCTGTAATTGTCATCATAGGTACACTTCAACTATGGCAGACAAAATGAGAAAAAAATCCAGAAAATCACATTGTAGGATTTTTAATGAATTTATTTGCAAATTATGGTGGAAAATAAGTATTTGGTCACCTACAAACAAGCAAGATTTCTGGCTCTCACAAACCTGTAACTTCTTCTTTAAGAGGCTCCTCTGTCCTCCACTCGTTACCTGTATTAATGTTGTTATCAGTATAAAAGACACCTGTCCACAACCTCAAACAGTCACACTCCAAACTCCACTATGGCCAAGACCAAATTGCTGTCAAAGGACACCAGAAACAAAATTGTAGACCTGCACCAGGCTGGGAAGACTGAATCTGCAATAGGTAACCAGCTTGGTTTAAAGAAATCAACTGTGGGAGCAATTATTAGGAAATGGAAGACATACAAGACCACTGATAATCTCCCTCGATCTGGGGCTCCACAGAGTCAAGATCTCACCCCGTGGGGTCAAAATTATCACAAGAACGGTGAGCAAAAATCCCAGAACCAGTCATGGGGGACCTAGTGAATGACCAGCAGAGAGCTGGGACCAAAGTAACAAAGCCTACCATCAGCAAGGGCATTGAAGATGAATAGTCGCTGGGTCTTTCAGCATGACAATGATCCTAAAAACAGGGGGCCCGGACTGAGTCAATGAGTGGCTTATAAGCATTTCAAGGTCCTGGAGTGGCCTAGCCAGTCTCCAGATCTCAACCCCAAAGAAAATCTTTGGAGGGAGTTGAAAGTTCGTGTTGCCCAGCAACAGCCCCAAAACATCACTGCTCTAGAGGAGATCTGCATGGAGGAATGGGCCAAAATACCAGCAACAGTGTGAGGAAAACCTTGTGAAGACTTACAGAAAACGTTTGACCTCTGTCATTGCCAACAAAGGGTATATAACAAAGTATTGAGATAAACTTTTGTTATTGACCAAATACTTTTTTTCCACCATAATTTGCAAATAAATTCATTAAAAATCCTACAATGTGATTTTCTGGATTTTTTTTCTCATTTTGTCTGTCATAGTTGAAGTGTACCTATTATGAAAATGACAGGCCTCTCATCTTTTTATGTGGGAGAACATGCACAATTGGTGGCTGACTAAATACCTTTTTGCCCCACTGTAGCCTTTACACAGCCTGGAGGTCTGTTGGGTCATTGTCCTGTTGAAAAATAAATGATAGTCCCACTAAGCGCAAACCAGATTAAATGGCGCATCGCTGCAGAATGCTGTGGTAGCCATGTTGGTTAAGTGTGCTTTGAATTCTAAATAAATCACTGACCGTGTCACCAGCAGAGCACACCCACACATCACACGTCCTCCTCCATGCTTCACGGTGGGAACCACACATGTGGAGATAATCTGTTCACCTACTCTGCATCTCACAAAGACACAGTGGTTGGAACCAAAAATCTCACATTTGGACTCATCAGACCAAAGGACAGATTTCCACTGGTCCATTGCTCCTGTTTCTTGGCACAAAAATGTATCTTCTTCTAATTGGTGTCCTTTAATAGTTGTTTCTTTTCAGCAATTTGACCATGAAGGCTTAATTCACGCAGTCTCCTCTGAGCAGTTGATGTTGAGATGTGTCTGTTACTTGAACTCTGTGAAGCATTTATTTGGGCTGCAATTTCTGAGGCTTGTAACTCTAATGAACGTATCCTCTGCAGCAGAGGTAACTCTGGGTCTGAACTGCACATGAAGAAACTTTCAAATTCCTGCAATTTTCCATATTGACTGACCTTCATGTCTAAATGACTTAAATGTAAATGTAAATGTAAAGGTACTGATGGACTGTAATTTCTCTTTGCTTATTCGAGCTGTCCTTGCTATAATATGGACTTGGTCTTTTACCAAATAGGGGGGACCTACCTTGTCCCAACACAACTGATTGGCTCAAACGCATTAAAAAGAAAAACAATTAGACAAATCCACAAAAACTGAAATATCACATTTTCATAAGTATTCAGACACTTTACTCTGTACTTTATTGAAGCACCTTTGGCAGTGATTACAGCCTCAAGAGTATTTTTGGGTATGACGCTACAAGCTTGGCACAAGTGTATTTGGGGAGTTTCTCCCATTCTTCTCTGCAGATCCTCTCAAACTCTGTCAGGTTGGATGGGGAGTGTCGCTGCACAGCTGTTTTCAGGTCTCTCCAGAAATGTTAGATTGGGTTCAAGTCCTTAACTCTGGCTGGGCCAGACAGGACATTGAGACTTGTCCCGAAGCCACTCCAGCGTTGTCTTGGTTGTGTGCTTAGGGTCGTTGTCCTGTTGGAAGATGAAACTTCACCCCATTCTGAGGTCCTGAGCACTCTGCTACAAGTTTTCATCAAGGTTATCTGTTCATCTTTCCCTTGATCTTCCGCTGAAAATCATCCCACAGTATGATGCTGCCACCCCCATGCTTCACTGTAGGGATGGTGCAGGTTTTTCCAGAATGATGTGTAATGGGGCATTCAGGCCAAAGAGTTCAATCTTGGTTTCATCAGACCAGAGAATCTACATTTCTCATTGTCTGAGTCCATGAATGAGAAGTCATTTTGGCAAACTCCAAGTAGGCTGTCATGTGCCTTCTACTGAGGAATGGCTTCCGTCTGGCCACTCTACCATAAAAGCCTGATTGGTGGAGTGCTGCAGGGATGGTTGTCCTTTTGGAAGGTTCTGCCATCTCCATCTCCACACCTTCCTGGACAGTGGAGCAAAAAGTATTTCTCCCCTGATTGCTCAGTTTCCCACTTAAAAAGATGAGCCAGCTCAAGGAAAAGTCTTGGTGGTTCCAAACTTCTTCCATTTCAGAATGATGGAGGCCATTGTGTTCTTGGGGAACTTCAATGCTGCAGAAATGTTTTGGTACCCTTCCCCAGATCTCGACACAATCCTGTTTCTGAGCTCTACAGACAATTCCTTTGACCTCAGGGCTTGGTTTTTGCTCTGACATGCACTGTCAACTGTGGGACCTTCTATAGACATGTATAATCATGTCCAATCAATCGAATTTACCACAGGTGGACTCCAATCAAGTTGTAGAAGCATCTCAAGGATGATCAATGGAAACAGGATGCACCTGGGCTTATTTTTGAGTCTCATAGCATTGGGTCTGAATACTTATGTAAATAAGGTATTTCTGTTTTCGCTTTGTAATTATGGTGTCATTATGGGGTATTGTGTGTAGATTGATGAGCAAAAAAATTATATCATACATTTTAGAATAATTCTGTAAAATAACACAATGTTTCAGTATGTATGACACCTAAATAGGCTTATATTCAACTAAATAGCATATATATATGACACCTGAGTAGGTTTTTATTCAACTAAATAGCATATATATATTTCAGTATGTTTGACACCTGAGTAGGCTTATATTCAACTAAATAGCATATATATATTTCAGTATGTTTGACACCTGAGTAGGCTTATATTAAACTAAATAGCATATACATGTATATTACCATATATATTTCAGTATGTTTGACACCTGAGTAGGCTTATATTAAACTAAATAGCATATACATGTATATTACCATATATATTTCAGTATGTATGACACCTGAGTAGGCTTATATTAAACTAAATAGCATATACATGTATATTACCATATATATTTCAGTATGTATGACACCTGAGTAGGCTTATATTAAACTAAATAGCATATACATGTATATTACCATATATATTTCAGTATGTATGACACTTGAGTAGACCTTCAAAAGAGAAGTGAAAATAGCAAACTGCAGAATAATATATTTTTGTTCTCTTCTCCCCGGCTCCTCTCCTTTACCGGTGTGACTCAAGGTAACAGAGGACAGTGACTCAGCAGCAAACCACATCTAATATTCAGGCACTCTGATGCGAATGTAAAATGGCCTAAATATGGGTGCAATGGATTGAAAAGAATAACTGCTTTGATGGTTGCAGATGAGAACCACTCTTAGAAAGTCTATTCGCTCCATCCATTCATTTCATTCTCGTTCGAACAAAGTGTTTCTCTGGTCTACACCATTGCCCATCATCATCCCAGTCAGATTCCAAGAACACAGGATGAGATGTTACTATCCTTTGTGCAAGCACTTCCAAGAGTTAATGAACAGTGAGCGTGGTGAAATTTGGGGAGCGCATCGTCAGTAGTGTACCTTTGGTTCCTAGGGTGTTTCGGCCTTTCACACTATACACCCTCCTCAAAGGCGGCCAGCGACAGGGTGATCAATCCTACGCTTGCGTCCCATTCCCAATTAGTCATAGGAGTTTCCTTGTTGTTGATAGCAAACATCCCATGGGACTATGCATGGCAGGGGCGTCCTCCTCCCTGAGTCAATCATTGTTGACCGCATACCTCCTGGCCCTCTCACTTCGGGGCCCAGCTGGGGTCTTTCCTCTTCATCCAGAGCCACTGACTGCTGCCTTCTGCCGCCTCTGATACAGCTTTGATTGCCGAACGCTGGCTCTGGCCCTTAATTCCCAGGTCTCTAAGCAGTCTGGTTGTAGATGTTGCCACAAAACCTCTGCAGCCCACCTCCACTGGTCGGACTTCTGTGTTCCAGCCATGATGCCGTGCTTCGGCAGCTAGATCAGCATAGCGCAGATGTTTTCGCTCATAAGCCTCATCTACTGAGTTTTCCCAGGGTACTGTGAGCTCAATGATGAAGACCTTATTGAGTGAACGGGACCAGAGCACCATGTCAGGTCTTAGGGTGGTGGTTGCGATCTCCGGAGGAAACACAAGTTGCCGGCCAATGTCAGCTAGCATTTTCCAGTCGCGGGCCAAGTGCAGCTGGTCTCGCTCTAATGGTGTAGAGCCGCTCTTCGGTGGTTTAGCCCCTTCGCGGACAAAGTTTGTCCGTAAGGAGTGTGATGCTGCTGTGGGTGGTAGGGAGTTGGTGGCAGCTCGCTTGTCCTCCAGGGCGGACGCAAGGTTTTTAAGGACTTGGTTGTGACGCCAAGTGTAGCGTCCTTGGGCGAGGCTTGTTTTACAGCCTGTGAGAATGTGCCTGAGGTTGGCTGGCATGGAACAGAGGGCACAGTCCGGATCTTCACCATACCATTGGTGAAGATTAACTGGTGTTGGAAGGACGTCATATGTTGCTCTGATGGAAAAGCTCAACCGCCTCGCTTCCATGGCCCACAGATCCTTCCAGCTGATCTTCCTCTTCTCCACACTGTCCCATCGAGTCCACTGTCCCTGTTTGGCAAGAGAGACTGCCTTGGCCCACCTTGCAGCCTCCTCCTGATGGCGTACTTCCTGCACTACCATCTTCCGCCGCTCTGGTGCAGTGGCCTTACTCCAAGCAGCACGGCTAGTTAGCCCAAGGCCTCCTCTCCCTTGCTGAACATGACCCACAATGTCAGCATGTCTGAGGGCTGCTGTTGCCTCCTGGACTGCTTTTCCTGGCCTCCATTTGCGCCCAGTTGCCAAGGTCGGCGCGTTGTTGCTCACCACTGGGTCTCGAGATTCATTCAGTGTCATTTGGAGCCTGGTTTTTGCACACTTGAATTCCTCTGTTAGACTGGTGAGGGGCAGCTTGAGGACACCATCTCCATAGAGGCCTATGGTGGTAAGGCATCGTGGAACTCCAAGCCACTTCTTTAAGTAGCCTGTGACTCCTCTTTCCATCTTCTCCACTGTTGAGATTGGAACCTCATACAGTGCTAAGGGCCACAACACCCGGGGTAGGAGACCAAACTGCAGACACCAGGCCTTTAACTTTCCAGGTAGCTGGGTGTTGTCGATGGACTGTAGGCTACTACTGATGTCTTTGCGCAGCTGTTGCACCTCGTCTTTGTCCTTCAGGCTTGCATCATACCACCTTCCAAGGCTTTTTACCGGCTGCTCAGACACTGTTGGGATTTGGTCATCTCCGATGAAGAATTTCAGGTCAGAGAGTACTCCCTTCACAATCGAGATGCTGCGTGACTTGGATGGTTTAATCTTCATACGGGCCCAGCTGATGTTCTCCTCAAGTTTTCTGAGCAGTCTCCTGGTGCATGGGACAGTGGTGGTCAATGTTGTAATGTCGTCCATGTAGGCTCTGAGTGGAGGGAGGCGGAAACCAGAGTCGACTCGCTGTCCACCAGCAACCCATTTTGAGGATCTGATGATAACCTCCATTGCCATTGTGAATGCCAACGGAGAAATGGTACATCCCGCCATTATACCTACATTCAGGCACTGCCATGAGGTGGTGAACTCTGAGGTGGTGAAGCAGAACTGCAGATCCTGGAAGTACGACTTCACCAGGTTTGTGATGGTGTCCGGTATGTGGAAAAATCTGAAGGCAGACCACAGGAGTTCATGGGGCACAGAGCCAAATGCATTGGCGAGGTCAAGGAAGACTACATGGAGGTCCCTTTTCTCCACCTTGGCCATTTGGATCTGATGCCAGATCATGCTGGAATGTTCCAAGCAGCCAGAGAACCCTGATATTCCTGCCTTCTGTACAGATGCATCGACGTACGTATTCCTTTGTAGGTACTCGGCCATCCTCTGGGCAATGACCCTAAAGAAGATTTTTCCCTCGACATTCAGTAAGGAGATTGGGCGGAATTGGCTGATGTTCACTGCATCCTTCTCCTTAGGGATCAGGACCCCGCCTGCCCTACGCCACACTTTGGGTATTATCTTCTTCTGCCAAGCTGTTCTCATAAGCCTCCAGAGGAACCTCAGGACGTCTGGTGTGTTCTTATACACTTTGTACGGGACTCCATTTGGCCCCGGGCCTGATGCTGTTCTTGCCCGTCGAACTGTGTCTTCCACCTCTTTCCATGTCGGAGGGCTGGTCTCAATATGATGTTCCGGGGTTCAATGGGTGGGATATCTGATGGGATGGCCAGATGTTCACGTCGCTTTGAGTCAACGTTTGTTATTCTCAGGTGCTCCTCTAGGTCTTTCTTTGTTGTTTTTAGAGCTCCACTTTTTTCTTTTGTGAAGAGACTTTTAAGGAACTTGAAGGGATCTTTATAGAATCGAGTTCTAGTTTGTTCTTTTTTCCTTCTGCGTTTCCGTAGGTTCTCTGCTCTACGGAGGGATGCCAACCGGGTTTTGATGTCAGCTTGAAGTGCCTCTATGCCCTCCTTTTCCACTTCCGAGGCCTTCTTCCACTGTTTCTTAAGCTGCCGCCTTTCTTGAACGAGGCGCTTGATTTCTTGTTGCCTTCTGGAAACTGGTGGGGTTGGAACCTTTCTCCCGCCTTTTGCCTCTTCCACTCCAAATCTTTCTGTCCCGTACTCATAGATGATGTCCCCCATCCTCTCCAACTTCTTCTCCACTGTGCCTCGAAGTTTCTCGAGGGTCAAGGTAAGGTCAGTATTCACTGTTTCCCACAACTTCTTGTCACTGGCGCCAGGCCACTTCACATACGGTCTGTGCCCTGGTAGTCTCCTCTCGACTGCAGGTCTGGGAGGCTGGGTGAGTTCCACTCCTGTTGTTGGTTCCACCTCAGTTGCTACTTCGGTGCTTGAGTTTACGTCCTCCATGACAGTGGTACTGATGCACTGCAAACTATGGTTTGCGTCCAGTTGCTGTGCTTCATTCGACTGATTTGATCGCTTTCGCAGAAAGTAATCAATGCGAGTTCTCTGTCTCTCTTTACCCAAACACCCCTTCTTCCCCTGGTGGATCCTCAACCCATGGTGTGATGTAACTTTCCTCCAACCACAGACACATACCTGCATCTGTTTATGGCCCACTGTTGCAGCAGAACTTGTGACAGTTGCTGTGGTGTTCTCTTGTGCTGTGCTCTCATTACTCGTAGTCGTTTCCAGTCCAGTCGTTACCATGTTGTCAGCCGATGAGTCATCTTCCGCCCCGCTCTCGCAGACTCTAGGGGTATTCTCGTATTTTGACTTTCTGTAGCTAAAGCGGGTGTTTCCAACATACTGCGAAGCATGGGAAACTACAGAAATGGGAAGCTACCCCATGACTGTCCCAGTGGGGTCTATTCCCTCCTGTCAGCCGTCTCTCCGTGCCGCCACAAGGACTTTCCCCTGTTGTCAGCTGATCTTTCTCAGCAGTCACTGGACAAGTCCAGATATTCAGATTCCAAGAACACAGGATGAGATGTTACTATCCTTTGTGCAAGCACTTCCAAGAGTTAATGAACAGTGAGCGTGGTGAAATTTGGGGAGCGCATCGTCAGTAGTGTACCTTTGGTTCCTAGGGTGTTTCGGCCTTTCACACTATACACCCTCCTCAAAGGCGGCCAGCGACAGGGTGATCAATCCTACGCTTGCGTCCCATTCCCAATTAGTCATAGGAGTTTCCTTGTTGTTGATAGCAAACATCCCAGTCAAAATAGAGTTCAATAGTGTTGGCAACCACTAGGGCATTTTGGAAATAAGGTCATGACCTCATAAGGTCAGCAGAACATTTTATTCCCAACATCTTGAGCAATTGACATTGCCTGGTTTGTTCAAAGTTGATCAGAGCTAGCTGACTGGCCTAGCTTGCCCTCTATAATTACTTGGGCTGGATCCCAAACTGCCACTTATTCCCTATAGAGTACATGACTTTTGATCAGCGCCAATAGGGCTACAGTGCATTCGGACCCTAAAACTTTTTCTACGTTTTGTTATGTTTCAACCTTATTCTAAAATTGATGACATTTGTTTTCCCACTCATCAATCTACAATACCACATAACGACAAAAGCAAAAAAACATGTTTAAAAAAAAATGAAATACCTTATTTACATAAGTACTTAATGTATAAAATAAATCTTGCCCTTATAATAATGCTTAAAATTGAATTTTTGGGGGTGGTTTGTTTAACCTAGGCCGATGCTCTCAAAGTGCCTCAGAGGTGGAATGCTGGTCCAGTTTTGCCCTTTAGATCCTAATTACATGGACAGGGGGAGGGACCTGATCCTAGATCAGCACTCCTACTGTAAGACACTGAAAATATGGCCTAGGTCACACAAACAAATGTGAGCATATTCATTAACGGCAGGATTAACTTTGTAAGATAAGAGGTTTGTATATTCAAAAAATTAGAGGCTAGACGCTAGTATGTCCATTGACTAGAAAGGGAAGTGACACGAGCATACCAGATGAGCTAAATTACTTCTATACTCACTTTGAGGCAAGTAACACTGAAACATGCATGAGAGCATCAGCTGTTCCGGACGACTGTCCGATCACGCTCTCCGTAGCCAATGTGAGTAAGACCTTTAAACAGGTCAACATTCACAAGGCCGCAGGGTGAGATGGCTTCCCAGGACGTGAACTCCGAGCATGCGCTGACCAACTGGCAAGTGTCTTCACTAACGTTTTTAACTTCTCCATGTCTGAGTCTAATAGCAACATGTTTCAAGCAGACCACCATTGTCCCTGTGCCCAAGAACACCAAGATAACTTGCCTGAATGACGACCGACCGTCTGTAGCCATGAAGTGCTTTGGAAGGCTGGTCATGGCTCACATCAACATCATTATCCCAGAAACCCTTAACCCACTCCAATTTGCCTACAACCCTAACACATCCACAGATGATGCAATCTCTACTGCACTGCACACTGCCCTTTCACACCTGGACAAAAGAAACACCTATGTGAGAATGTTATTCATTGACTACAGCTCAGCGTTCAACACCATAGTGCCCTCAAAGCTCATCCATAAGCTAAGGACCCTGGGACTAAACACCTCCCTCTGCAACTTGATCCTGGACTTGCTGATGGGCCACCCCCAGGTGGTAAGGGTAGGTATAACAACACATCCACCACACTGATCCTTAACACAGGGGCCCCTAAGGGATGCGTGCTCAGTCCCCTCCTGTACTCCCTGTTGACTCATGACTGCATGGCCAGGCACGACTCCAAAACCATCATTAAGTTTGCCGATGACACAACAGTTTGCTGATGACACTGATCACCGACAATGACCAGACAGCCTATAGGGAGGAGGTCAGAGACCTGGCCGCATGGTGCCAAGAAAAAGGAGATGATTGTGGACTACAGGAAAAGGAGGACCGAGCACGCCTCCATTCCCATCAACGGGGCTGCAGTGGAGCAGGTTGAGAGCGGCAAGTTCCTTGGTGTCCACATCACCTACAAACTAACATGGTCCAAGCACACCAAGACAGTCGTGAAGAGGGCACGACAAAACCTATTCCCCCTCAGGAGATTGAAAAGATTTGGCATGGGTCCTCAGATCCTCAAAAAGTTCTACAGCTGCACCATCGAGAGCATCCTGACGGGTTGCATCTCTGGCTGGTATGGCAATTGCTCGGCCTCCGACCGCAAGGCGCTATAGAGGGTAGTGCGTACGGCCCAGTACATCACTGGGGCCAACCTTCTTGCCATCCAGGACCTCTATACCAGAGAGTGTCAGAGGAAGGCCCTAAAAATGGTCAATGACTCCAGCCACCCAAGTCATAGACTGTTCTCTCTGTTTCCGCACGGCAAGCGGTACCGGAGCGCCAAGTCTAGGTCCAAGATGCTTCTAAACAGCTTCTACCCCCAAAGCCATAAGACTCCTGAACAACTAATCAAATGGCTACCCAGACTATTTGCATCCCCCCCCCCTTCTACGCTGCTGCTACTCTCTGTTTATTATCTATGCATAGTCACTTTAATAACTCTACCTACATGTACACATTCCCTCAATTACCTCAACTGACTGGTGCCCCCACACATTTTCTTTTTACTTAGCAGGTATTTTTTAAATTAAAACTGTATTTTTGGTATGTCAGTAAGCATTTCACTGTAAGGTCTACCTACACCTGTTGTATTCGGCGCATGTGACAAATAACATTTGATTTGATTTGGTCATTATCATTCACAACGATTTCTCTTTGCTGAAGTAAGACACAATGTGGCTTTACACAGGTGTAACGTTGAAGTCTCCGTAAATAGCCGATATCATAGGTTTAGACACCATCTGTAACTCAAGACCTTATCATTCCTCTCCTCTCAAAGAGAGAAAGAGAGACAAATAGAGGGATTGGTGGAAAATGTATAGAAACGAAAGAGACAGGTGTTACCTCACAAGACAAAGACTACATTGAGAGCTCAGGACAAACTGAAAGCTGCATAAAGGACATGATTTTTCATCGCATCCCCCTCAGAACATGTTGTGTGTGTTAATGTCAGAGAGAGGAAAAAAACAACCTCCTCATTCAATGAAAAAGTTAATGCCGACTCAAGCTACTCAGCTGGAGCTCATCGGTACAAAACGGAGAGAATTCTGTTTTACAGTCCAACAGGAAACAGTCACAAAAATGCAGGAACACTTCCCATTTTTTCTTCTTCTTCTTTCACTTCACTCAACAGATAGGGGAAACCCACCCACCCCCCCCCCCTCTCCCCAATTCCTTGCATGCGCGACAGATTCACACACAATGACACGCCAAACTCTAACAAAACCTCCTCTGTGTCTCCCTATGAGACATGATAACATTACAACTGCTTATTAGAGGCTTGCATTTACAAAGGACAGAGGACATTTCTTCTTCTTGACAAGGGACACCGAAACCCAAACTGAGAAAGGCAGCAGAGTTTTAAGGGAATAAGGTATACATGTATACATTTAAGTCATTTAATTTATCCAGAGCAACTCTCCTGGTAAGTGTAGGCTTCAACCGCAGCAAGGAGCTTCAACCGCAGCATATAACAAGCATAACCGGAGAAAATCTCTACTAGAAAAACCTTCACCACACTACAGTTAACTTATAAATTTTTTTTTACTGACAGTCACAGAAGTAAGTGAGTGAAGTCTGTTACTGTGTGTCTGTTACTGTGTGTCTGTTACTGTTACTGTGTGTCTGTTACTGTTACTGTGTGTCTGTTACTGTGTGTCTGTTACTGTGTGTCTGTTACTGTGTGTCTGTTACTGTTACTGTGTGTCTGTTACTGTGTGTCTGTTACTGTTACTGTGTGTCTGTTACTGTTACTGTGTGTCTGTTACTGTTACTGTGTGTCTGTTACTGTTACTGTGTGTCTGTGAGCTTTGCAGTCAACAACGTAATCAAGGTGAGTGGAGGCAATGAACACGACTGCCGCAAAACAGAGGGAGTGTGAGAGTGTGTGTGTGTGTGTGTGTGTGTGTGTGTGTGTGTGTGTGTGTGTGTGTGTGTGTGTGTGTGTGTGTGTGTGTGTGTGTGTGTGTGTGTGTGTGTGTGTGTGTGTGTGTGTGTGTGTGTGTGTGTGTGTGTGTGTGTGTGTTAGAGAGAGAGAGAGAGAGCCCGACAGAGCTTACCTCGGCGTGCTCACTGCAGAGAGCTTCCTGCAACTGCAGACATCGTAGTGCAGAGTCAAAACCCACTGTGAATTCAGACAGGCAAGGAGAGAACACAGAGAAGAGGGAGAGGGGAGTGGTGAAAGTAAGGGAGAGGGAGAGGGAGTGTGTGTGAGAGAGGGAGAGGGAGTGTGTGTGAGAGGGAGAGGGAGTGTGTGTGAGAGGGAGAGGGAGTGTGTGAGAGAGGGAGAGGGATTGTGTGTGTAAGGGAGAGGAAGAGGCCGGGTGTGTGTGTAAGGGATGAAGAGAGAAGCAGAGCAAGAGAGAGCGAGGGAGACTGGTTGGTTCTGTATTACTGGCTTGGCTCTGCACACCCCCTAACACAAGCACACACTCTGCCCTGACACACACACACACACTCTACACTCGCAACCATTGAGTACCAACTAATGTTTCAAACCCTCCCCCAACTTCCATTCCCCTCGATTGGGTTTCCTCCTCTAGCCCTCTGACAAGCATGTGACCGTGGGAGATGACTCGACAATAAGGGACTCTCTCTCTCTCTCACACACACACACACACACACACACACACACACACACACACACACACACACACACACACACACACACACACACACACACACACACACACACACACACACACACACACACACACACACACACACACACACACTCATTGTTAAACACAGTGTGAAACATGACACAGTGACACACATGCCGAAAGACACTCTCTACAGTCGCTATTCACAATCTGACAATGACTTACATATTTACAAAATGTGGACAAGGTTCTATGCATTAGTAGATCCTGATTCTATCCCACAAGAAAAATAAATGTAAATCATATACAATGAAAAAAAACATGATTTGAAATAGTTAAAAACTATTACTCAAAGATATAACAACAAACTTTAATTCATTCATTTTTTTATACCAGGTGAAGCAGCTGAAAACAAGCAATCTTAAAAATAAAATAAAATGACACACACAAGAAACATTAGGTCACTAAAATGGATGCCATCATGCAAAACACCTAGGTATATAACATCAATTTGATACATTTTTTAATGATCTTAAGTGTTTTTTGACTCAACACTTGAAATTAATGCACTTTAATTAAATATGACTTGACCCCTGCAAGCCATTGAACTTTCTGACACACCCCAAAAGTCCAACTGAGCATAGCAAATGTCAACTCAATGTGACAGGCCTTATTTGTTCACTGGTCCAAAACAAGGTTATTATAGTTTGGTGATTTTTATATTTGTTTCCATAGGTTTAGATTTTTATTTGAAATTCTGTTTATTTTTCAGAATTGATTTATTCGTTTTTATTTAATTTCAGTTTGATTAAAAAAAAACACATTTATATTTCGTTTTTTATATTATTTCGTTTCAGTTTTAGTGTTAGGGATAGAAAGTAGCCTATATGCGTGGGAAGCTAGGGGCCATTAATGTGTTGTAGGCCTATGGCTAGAGTTGTTTGTGGATGTCTCTTCATGCCACTGTGGGGCAGTAATAAAATGATATAGTCATAGGTTTGGTTTGGTTTCAATTATAAATCAATCTTAGGCGGCATTGCAGAGCATAGACGTTGCTGACTACCTGACAGATTCTACAACGCCTGGATGAGTATTTAAGTATCAGCTAACCTCATCATATGTTATAGCAATCTGTCAGTCGATGACACAGTCAATGACGTGGCACGCAGCCATTGGTTGATGCATGCAGTGTCTGAGCAGTGGAATGCAACCATTGTCTGCTTATTGCCCCTGCCCCAACCAGAAAACAAATGCCTGTGAGAGGTACTGCTCTGGGGTACAAGATGTTCAAATATTCGCTCTAACCAAATATACATGTCCTCAAAGATGGAAGCCAGGCGGAAGGAGACAAGCTATTCTAGCCAATGAGAGGGCATATACGCGTGTGAACTACAGTTTTCCCGAACGCCACTTATGCCACTTATATCAGTAAATGTGTAACATTACTCTCTATCTAATCAAATAAGCCTCGCATAATTTGACACTCTCTCATACACCTCTTATCTTGCGGGGACAAATTTTGAGCCGAGGTAATCCTCTCGCTTCGCCTCTTCCTCTCTGGTGATAGGTAGTGACAGTGATGCACATGCCAGGCATATTTGAAACATTTACTGTCAGCATTGCATTTACCCCGCAGAATCAGAAGTTCGAAAACCCCCCCAAAAAATTGTTTTGCAATCAAAAATAATATTTTTTGTATAGTTTTATTATTAAAACGTTTTCCTTAATTATTTAATTCCAGTTTACTAAATTGGTTTTTCCAATTGTATTTTTTTGATTCCTATAATAAACAATAATAAACACAGCTGATGTCATCACATATCACACATATATCAGTTAAATCAGAATTCTAGTTCTAGTTGACATTCCCAATATTTTAAAATCACTGACAAATTGTGGGTCCTCTGTAGCTCAGTTGGTAGAGCATGGCGCTTGTAACGCCAGGGTAGTGGGTTCGATCCCCGGGACCAACCATACGTAGAAAGTATGCACACATGACTGTAAGTGGCTTTGGATAAAAGCGTCTGCTAAATGGCATATATATATATATATATATAGTGCCATTCTGATGTATAGGCCTACTGGGAACAGACATCAGTTCAACTTCTAGTTTTTATTTACACAATTGATTGAATTGCCAACTAATGTGAATTCAATGTCAAATCAACCAAACATGGTCACCTTGTCATTGGGTTTATGTTAAATGTTGGGTAAAAAAAAGCATAATAATCACTTACGTTGATGACCTTTTTGCAAATCCAATCAGTAATCCACATTGATTCAGTTTTCCACATTGAATTTTTGGTTGAAATGATGTGGGGGACAAAATTATGATTTGCCCAGTGGGGGAGGGGAGGGGGAGGGGCTCTATGACATCAGCCTATCTAGGGTTCTATGTTTATGGATGTCATGACTGACTGACTAGTTAAAGACCAGTTTGTCTCCTCTCTCACCTTGTAAAGAGTGGCCATGGTTACATAAATCAATGTCATAACCTAAACACACACACACACACACATCGGTGCGACACAAGAGCGTCAATCCAACACAAACAGTGATAATGAGGGACAATCTTAAACCGTGAGAGCGGTTTCCATGGTAATAGACAGAGCCAAGCTGGTGCCACTCAGGGCAATGTGGTCAGGGCATGGTGCTCCATTAGATAATATGTGTGACCACAGAGAAAGACTTAACATCATCAACAGTTATAAACTTGACCACAATGAGCAATATTAGCATTTCCAGACCACTTCCTCATCTAACTCCATGTAGTATCTTCCCTGGTTAGCATGTATTACATTTCATGCCCAAATCATCTCAAAATCATTTAAAACCAGTTCGTTGAGTAACACGATCCAGATTTGGGCATGAAATGTAATAGATTGAAGGAAATGACATTGTCCGGATATAGCGGTATAAAAAAATGGCTACCACAGTGGCTGTTTATTTTTTTTTTAATAGCTCCATTTAAAAAAAAAGATGTTCAGAGCCCCAAACTGTGTGTGTGTGCCAAGTTTCATGCTTTTATGAAAAAAGTGAACGATCCCACCCACAACTTGGACATATCGCCTGAACAGTGTTTTACTTCAGCCTCAAAAACAATCGATGGTATAATAGTTTGTCTCCTGCCTATCACCAACCAAAACAATAGGCATTATCCAAACCCACAGCACTAACACTAGACATCCAAAAGGCTTTGTCTATAATCAGGCTATTCACGATTTCCAATCCGCAACCGCACTATGAAACCAATGGCAGAGGCATGGTCAATATTTCATGTTTTATGGTATACCAATTACTCATCTATGTTGCCAAGTTACTTTTTTTTTTTTTAGATACATGCGCAGGGTGAGAAAGCAGATTCCAAAACGAGCATGTTTTAATAGTCACATTCTCTAGTGTGTTTTTTGGTTTGTTGTTGACAACTTGAAAAGACAAGGAGCGATGCAACTCAGCAAAGCAGAAGAAGAATGACGTTCATATTCTCACGGAAAAGCATTGGCTCAGGCGGTACATCTTGGCTGGAAAATTCATACCAATATATGTCTGTGGAGGGGATGTTTAAACCAGATAAAATGTCACAATTCTTTGTCTCTGGCTGGGAATGTTTCTCTGTTCAGCAGATCCTGGTTAGCTTTGCATGCTAATGTGGGTCGTCCATAGATACTAACATATAATAACATCATGAAGACCTCAATCTCCTCCATTTATAAGTTTCTTATAAAGGCCACCAGTTATGGGGTTTCTATACACTTTCTTGTAAATAGTGTAAAACAGGGAAGCCAGAGAGAGAATAAATCTAACGGAGTGACTCTGGGAGGAATTTATAATAATAATAATATAATAATATAATAATATAATAATATAATAATATAATAATATAATAATAATATAATAATATAATTTATAACTCTGAAAAGTTCATCACAGAAGTTCAGAGTCACAATAATTTATAACTCTGAAAAGTTCATCACAGAAGTTCAGAGTCACAATAATTTATAACTCTGAAAAGTTCATCACAGAAGTTCAGAGTCACAATAATTTATAACTCTGAAAAGTTCATCACAGAAGTTCAGAGTCACAATAATTTATAACCAATAGAGATCCTGATAGTCTCCGACATGAATCAAAATAGAACTATAGAAATATAATTATAGATGTTAATTCTCAGCGTCACAGCTTTTTTACTTACCGTACCAAACAGGAAAGCGGTGAGCACTTGGTTTACCAATGAGCATGAGTTAATGCATGGACATCTCCCCAAAAGCTCAATAGGTGTTTAATAAATCACACATATATCTTCACAATTTCCTTAGTTTCTTTTTGCCTTACAAACTGTCCAACAAAACAATGCAATTTTTAAATATATTTTTTGCCACATCAGGGTTTAATGTAAACCCTTGACTGGCTGGTGAATGTTTGATCCCCAGGCAAGTACAGACTTTTGTGTACCTGAGGTCAAGCTTCCTTGTTCGTAGGTCCAGAAGGATTTTAGGCACTCAGCAACTTTTTCTCAAAGGACTGCCACAGTCTTAGGACAAAAAGGTGAGATCTAACTTCACATAAGATCACATGTGATCACATTAACTTCACATAAGATCACATGTGATCACATCAACTTCACATAAGATCACATGTGATCACATTAACTTCACATAAGATCACATGTGATCACATCAACTTCACATAAGATCACATGTGATCACATCAACTTCACATAAGATCACATGTGATCACATCAACTTCACATAAGATCACATGTGATCACATCAACTTCACATAAGATCACATGTGATCACATCAACTTCACATAAGATCACATGTGATCACATCAACTTCACATAAGATCACATGTGATCACATTCACATAAGATCACATGTGATCACATCAACTTCACATAAGATCACATGTGATCAGATCAACTTCACATAAGATCACATGTGATCACATCAACTTCACATAAGATCACATGTGATCACATGAAAACACGCGCTTTAGGAACACTTCTCATGCTCACATGAAATTCATGTGGTTTTTCCAGTAAGGTTTTGCCCAGCCCTGCTGTAGAACCCCAGATAGAACTATTTTTCTATTTGTAACCCAACATGTTTTTTTTTACCTAGAACCTTTTTAAGAGGGTTCTCCTACAGAGACAAATAGTTCTAGTTCTTCTGTAACATAGTGTTTCGACAGCAAACCTAGCTGAGAAGTTGTCCAGTGCATGCAACCAGACTGACAAATTTCATATCAAGTGTCAACTCCCTCCGTCTGCTGTGTAAATCAAATGCACTTCTGAAAGCGCTATCCGGAAATTAACTATCTGCAAATGATTGAATCCCAGCCTTAGAAATAGTCATTTGGGATGCAAGACATGTTAACACGCTAACTGCCATTGAGATTGAGACTGGTAGCATAGCCAATGGAATTGACAGGTGACTATACTTAGTCACAAGCTGTATGTAACAAAAAGGCTTCATATAGTCATGTGTTAGCATCATACACATTATAAGATTACAAGAGACTCACCTCTACATGTTCATTCGTTGTTTTCTTCTCCGTATGCAAGACTATGGAATCGAATCGTCATTCGGACAAAGTCCTGTACTTAATTATTATTATTTTTTTTAATTATAAAGAAAAAAAAATTAAAGAGGTTTGCCTCTGAATCTCTCTGTTAAGGATGTTGATATTGGTTTCGGCAGATCACACCAGTATCTGAGAGGTTCTCCTTGGGCAAATGAGTGATGCACATAGGATTGATGAAAACTAAAGAGGGCAACTATATATAAGGTTGGGTTCAGAATGTGTGTGCATGCGTGTAACTGTATGTGAGAGAGAAAGAGCGTGGGATTAATTGGTAAGCTTTTAACTCCCAAGGGAAGACTCAATAGCACAAGGGGAAGAAAAAAAGGACACAACAGTTATTATCCATACGTGGTCATACTGTCGTGTTCAATCGTACACCAAGAAAAAAAACACCCCTAGGAATGAACTTGAGGTAAATAGTGATTATTCCCAGTACTGTGAGATCTCGCTGTGTTGAGCTCTATGACTCCTGTGGGAAGGGAGAAAATAAGAAAATGAATGTGTACACCAAGACAATGACCACACACATCCCACACACACACAAATGGTTGTTTTGAGGAAGTGTAGGAGGACTGGCCTCAATGGAAACAGGGTTTATCAAGTGTTGGCTGTTATTGGGACTGGTCTCTCACAGGTATAAAATAACCTCACAGTGCATTGGATTGGTGCACATGCTTTGTTTATGTATGTGTCTATTAATGACTATTTTGCATGTGCAGGGCAATTTCACTTGCTGTGAGTTTATTTAGCGTCCTCCGTCACCAAGTTTGTGTGTGTGTGTGTGTGTGTGTGTGTGTGTGTGTGTGTGTGTGTGTGTGTGTGTGTGTGTGTGTGTGTGTGTGTGTGTGTGTGTGTGTGTGTGTGTGTGTGTGTGTGTGTGTGTGTGTGTGTGTGTGTGTGTCTGTGTATGTGTGTGTGTGTGTGTGTGTGTGTGTGTGTGTGTGTGTGTGTGTGTGTGTGTGTGTGTTTGTGTGTGTGTGTGTGTGTGTGTGTGTGTGTGTGTGTGTGTGTGTGTGTGTGTGTGTGTGTGTGTGTGTGTGTGTGTGTGTGTGTGTGTGTACATGTGTGTACATGTGTGTGTGTGTGTGTGTGTGTGTGTGTGTGTGTGTGTGTGTGTGTGTGTGTGTGTGTGTGTGTGTGTGTGTGTGTGTGTGTGTGTGTGTGTGTGTGTGTGTGTGTGTGTGTGTGTGTGAGAGATTAGATTCCACTCCATTACTATTAAACCACAAACTACTCAGCCCTCAGAGAGAGACTTGGATCACCATTATTTATGTCCCGTTACATCGTTAAAAAAAAAAAAGATTTAATTTGACTTTTCTCACGAGGCTTTACACTTTCCAAGATCAATTTTTGGAGTTAACATAATTTCTTCTGTACTACTAATACAATTATAAAAATGGATACAGTGAGATCTCTTTAACCAACATAATACGAGTTGAAGGTTAAAGTGTGGAAGTAAAGGAACGTTTCCTGCTCATAGTTGGTTTTAAATCACATGACGTACACCAGTTGGTGATGTCAATGTCTCCGGATGACGTCACTGGAAATTCTTATCTTCTCGACTACAAAACATAGAAACACGCAGTTTACACACTTTGGCGTAGAGCTGGAGATGATGTTTAAAAAAGGGGCGGAGTTTAAGACAGCTGACTTGTGAAGAATATCACCCTCTGTGTTGGCATTACCCTTACCTTTATTTAACTAGGCAAGTCAGTTAAGAACAAATTCTTATTTTCAATGACGGCCAAGGAACAGTGGGTTAACTGGTCTAGGAACAGTGGGTTAACTGCCTTGTTCAGGGGCTGAACAACAGATTTGTACCTTGTCAGCTTGGGGGTTTGAACTTGCAACCTTCCGGTTATTAGTCCAACACTCTAACCACTAGGCTACCCTGCCGCCCATTAATGAAGTATCAATTTTCACTACCAATTGGCCAAAATGACTGACTAACCTCAGTGCTTGGCAAAGTTCATTTCACGTCAAATTATCTTCAGAGTGGTCTTGAGTGCCCCTATGCTATCTGCTGATGTAACCGTGGCAACATGCATGTGATGAACAGGGTGACATCAATCAGCCAATAAAATATCTTGTGAGAATTGAAACAAAAATGAAGGTGATATCAATTAACTGACCATTTAATTGTACTAGGCTACTAGTAGGAAAACAAAAGTAATGCATGTGATATATCAGAAATTGTGTAATAGAATTAATGTCAACAAAACAAATATTTTCATGTGTAAATACAGTTTATATGGATTTTATACACATTTTCTGACATACTGTACATGTAAACAGACCATAAATATCAACATGTTTGTTTTCTTTAAAAGCTGTGAGTGCTATTATATGATACAATATCAGTACTTGTTGCATTTACAACTTGTCTAAAGGACCGTCTACACAAAGGACGATAACTATAAAGATAAACTAAAATCTTTCTAATTCGAGTGAACAGGATCGTTCAGACGACAACGATAACTACAACAACAAAAAAGTGGAGAACGACAACAAGATCTATCTTTTGGATCACTTTCAGATCTATTTTTCCAGACGATAAAACACTTACAACCAGTGAAAAACGTGTTCTATTGAAGCGGAGGTAGACTTTCCTGAATACAGTACCTTCAGAAAGTATTCACACCCCTTGACTTTTCCCACATGTTCTGGTGTTACAACATTTAAAATTGATAAAATTGTGTCACTGATCTACACACAATACCCAACAAAGTTATGTTTTTAGAAATGTTTACAAATTAATACATTTTTTTTTTAAAAGCTGAAATGTTCAGGAGTAAAACTGCATGTAATCACTATAATAATAGTGTTGAACCTCTACGGGATCGGTCCCCCCACGGAACGGTTGAGCTAACGTAGGCTAATGTGATTAGCATGAGGTTGTAGAGGTTAAGATTTAGATGCACTATTGTAAAGTGACTGTTCTACTGGATGTCATAAGGTGAATGCACCAATTTGTAAGTCGCTCTGGATAAGAGCGTCTGCTAAATGACTTAAATGTAAATGTAAATGTTTTAAATTTATTTTTAAATGACTACCCGGTCGCATTCACAGGTTGTATCACTTTTTCACTTCATTTCATTACAGTACAACGGTTTGATTTGTTTGATCGTAGCTAGCTACTTAGCTAGCTACATAGCCGTCTTTGTATCAAAGATAATTGGGTAGTCTAGAGCGATTTTCTAGGTTCGCTAGCCATCTATTGTCGTTCTTTTAACGCAACGTAACGTAAACAACACTGCTAGCTAGCCTGCTAGCCCCCGAATAGCAACACTGCAGAAACTATTACACTCAACGGAACGACTTGATTAGTGTAGTGTCAACAACGCACCCACTGCCAGCTGGCCTACTTCAGCAGTACTGTATCATTTTAATCATTTTAGTCAATAAGATTCTTGCTACGTAGCTTAACTTTCTGAACATTCGAGACGTGTAGTCCACTTGTCATTCCAATCTCCTTTGCATTAGCGTAGCCTCTTCTGTAGCCTGTCAACTATGTGTCTGTTTATCCCTGTTCTCTCCTCTCTGCACAGACCATACAAACGCTCCACACCGCGTGGCCGCGGCCACCCTACTCTGGTGGTCCCAGCGCGCACGACCCACGTGGAGTTCCAGGTCTCCGGTAGCCTCTGGAACTGCCAATCTGCGGTCAACAAGGCAGAGTTCATCTCAGCCTATGCCTCCCTCCAGTCCCTCGACTTCTTGGCACTGACGGAAACATGGATCACCACAGACAACACTGCTACTCCTACTGCTCTCTCTTCGTCCGCCCACGTGTTCTCGCACACCCCGAGAGCGTCTGGTCAGCGGGGTGGTGGCACCGGGATCCTCATCTCTCCCAAGTGGTCATTCTCTCTTTCTCCCCTTACCCATCTGTCTATCGCCTCCTTTGAATTCCATGCTGTCACAGTTACTAGCCCTTTCAAGCTTAACATCCTTATCATTTATCGCCCTCCAGGTTCCCTCGGAGAGTTCATCAATGAGCTTGATGCCTTGATAAGCTCCTTTCCTGAGGACGGCTCACCTCTCACAGTTCTGGGCGACTTTAACCTCCCCACGTCTACCTTTGACTCTTTCCTCTCTGCCTCCTTCTTTCCACTCCTCTCCTCTTTTGACCTCACCCTCTCACCTTCCCCCTACTCACAAGGCAGGCAATACGCTCGACCTCATCTTTACTAGATGCTGTTCTTCCACTAACCTCACTGCAACTCCCCTCCAAGTCTCCGACCACTGCCTTGTATCCTTTTCCCTCTCGCTCTCATCCAACACCTCCCACACTGCCCCTACTCGGATGGTATCGCGCCGTCCCAACCTTCGCTCTCTCTCCCCGCTACTCTCTCCTCTTCCATCCTATCATCTCTTCCCTCCGCTCAAACCTTCTCCCACCTATCTCCTGATTCTGCCTCCTCAACCCTCCTCTCCTCCCTCTCTGCATCCCTTGACTCTCTATGTCCCCTATCCTCCAGGCCGGCTCGGTCCTCCCCTCCCGCTCCGTGGCTCGATGACTCATTGCGAGCTCACAGAACAGGGCTCCGGGCAGCCGAGCGGAAATGGAGGAAAATCCGCCTCCCTGCGGACCTGGCATCCTTTCACTCCCTCCTCTCTACATTTTCCTCCTCTGTCTCTGCTGCTAAAGCCACTTTCTACCACGCTAAATTCCAAGCATCTGCCTCTAACCCTAGGAAGCTCTTTGCCACCTTCTCCTCCCTCCTGAATCCTCCGCCCCCTCCCCCCCTCCTCCCTCTCTGCAGATGACTTCGTCAACCATTTTGAAAAGAAGGTCAACGACATTCGATCCTCGTTTGCTAAGTCAAACGACACCGCTGGTTCTGCTCACACTGCCCTACCCTGTGCTCTGACCTCTTTCTCCCTCTCTCTCCAGATGAAATCTCGCGTCTTGTGACGGCCGGCCGCCCAACAACCTGCCCGCTTGACCCTATCCCCTCCTCTCTTCTCCAGACCATTTCCGGAGACCTTCTCCCTTACCTCACCTCGCTCATCAACTCATCCCTGACCGTTGGCTACGTCCCTTCCGTCTTCAAGAGAGCGAGAGTTGCACCCCTTCTGAAAAAACCTACACTCGATCCCTCCGATGTCAACAATTACAGACCAGTATCCCTTCTTTCTTTTCTCTCCAAAACTCTTGAACGTGCCGTCCTTGGCCAGCTCTCCCGCTATCTCTCTCTGAATGACCTTCTTGATCCAAATCAGTCAGGTTTCAAGACTAGTCATTCAACTGAGACTGCTCTCCTCTGTATCACGGAGGCGCTCCGCACTGCTAAAGCTAACTCTCTCTCCTCTGCTCTCATCCTTCTAGATCTATCGGCTGCCTTCGATACTGTGAACCATCAGATCCTCCTCTCCACCCTCTCCGAGTTGGGCATCTCCGGCGCGGCCCACGCTTGGATTGCGTCCTACCTGACAGGTCGCTCCTACCAGGTGGCGTGGCGAGAATCTGTCTCCTCACCACGCGCTCTCACCACTGGTGTCCCCCAGGGCTCTGTTCTTGGCCCTCTCCTATTCTCGCTATACACCAAGTCACTTGGCTCTGTCATAACCTCACATGGTCTCTCTTATCATTGCTATGCAGACGACACACAATTAATCTTCTCCTTTCCCCCTTCTGATGACCAGGTGGCGAATCGCATCTCTGCATGTCTGGCAGACATATCAGTGTGGATGACGGATCACCACCTCAAGCTGAACCTCGGCAAGACGGAGCTGCTCTTCCTCCCGGGAAGGACTGCCCGTTCCATGATCTCGCCATCACGGTCGACAACTCCATTGTGTCCTCCTCCCAGAGCGCCAAGAACCTTGGCGTGATCCTGGACAACACCCTGTCGTTCTCAACTAACATCAAGGCGGTGGCCCGTTCCTGTAGGTTCATGCTCTACAACATCCGCAGAGTACGACCCTGCCTCACACAGGAAGCGGCGCAGGTCCTAATCCAGGCACTTGTCATCTCCCGTCTGGATTACTGCAACTCGCTGTTGGCTGGGCTCCCTGCCTGTGCCATTAAACCCCTTCAACTCATCCAGAACGCTGCAGCCCGTCTGGTGTTCAACCTTCCCAAGTTCTTTCACGTCACCCCGCTCCTCCGTTCTCTCCACTGGCTTCCAGTTGAAGCTCGCATCCGCTACAAGACCATGGTGCTTGCCTACGGAGCTGTGAGGGAACGGCACCTCAGTACCTCCAGGCTCTGATCAGGCCCTACACCCAAACAAGGGCACTGCGTTCATCCACCTCTGGCCTGCTCGCCTCCCTACCACTGAGGAAGTACAGCTCCCGCTCAGCCCAGTCAAAACTGTTCGCTGCCCTGGCCCCCCAATGGTGGAACAAACTCCCTCACGACGCCAGGACAGCGGAGTCAATCACCACCTTCCGGAGACACCTGAAACCCCACCTCTTTAAGGAATACCTAGGATAGGTTAAGTAATCCCTCTCACCCCACCCCCTAAGTTTTAGATGCACTATTGTTAAGTGACTGTCCCACTGGATGTCATAAGGTGAATGCACCAATTTGTAAGTCGCTCTGGATAAGAGCGTCTGCTAAATGACTTAAATGTAATGTAATGTAATGTAAAAATCTCTGTACACCACAGGTCCCTCAGTCGAGCAGGGAATTTCAAGCACAGATTCAACCACAAAGACCAGGGAAGGGTTAAAAATAGCTGACATTGGGCTGGCAGGTAGCAAGAAATGAGCTTTTTGTCCTCAACAAAAAGCATTGTTTGCTGAGTACCCCTCTTCATATTTTCAAGCATAGTGGTGGCAGCATCGTGTTATGGGTATGCTTGCCATCGGCAAGTACTAGGTTTTCTGGGATACAAATATTCAAATAAAATGTGCTTTACAGGGGGGAAAAACGAATAAAATTCTATGATATGTCCACAGTTTCAGCCCCCCTCAGGTTCTCTGGCTGGCTATTCCAGAGGCTGGGGGCATAGTAACTAAAGGCTGCCTCTCCATGCCTCTTGGTCCAAGGCTTTGGGATAGTTAAAAGGCCAGTGACAGAGGACCTGAGGGACCTAGTGGCTACATAACTCAAAAGCATGTCTGACATGTGGGGGTGCACAATCATTGATTGATTTAAAAACCAATAGAATAGTCTTAAAAAGTATTCTAAACTCACAGGTAGTCAGTGCAGAGATCTTAAAACCGGTGTAATGCGTGCTCTTCGTCTGGTCTTGGTCAGTATATTTTGCAGTTGTCCAATGACATTCTTGGGTAGAACAGACAGGAGAGAATTACAGTAGTCAAGCCTGCTTGTAATAAAAGCATGGATGAGTCTTTCTGTATCAGCCTGAGAGAGAAACGTCCACACTGTGGCAATATTCCTCAGGTGGTAAAAAGCTATTTTGGTCACATTCCTAATGTGTGATTCAAAATTATGTCTAAAATAACACTTAGGTTTTTTACCTGGTGTTTTAGCTTTATTGCACGTGAATTAAAATGTGCGGCCAGATTCTCTCTCTGTGCTTTGGCTCCAACAATAAGTACCTCAGTCTTGTCTTGATCTAGCTGGAGGAAGTTGTGAGCCATCCAAGTATTTAAATCACTAATGCGGTCTAATAATTTATCCGTGGAGCTAAAATCCTCTGGTGGCACAGAAAGGTAAAGTTGTATATCATCTGCAATAAAAAGAAAAGGAATAGAGCTAAGCACATTTAAAATCATTTTTACCACTCTATATTTAGAAGCATAGTGGTGGCTGCATCTCGTTATGGGTATACTTGTAATCATTAAGGACTGGGGAGTTTTTCAGGATAAAAAAATAAACAGAATGGAGATAAGCACAAGCAGAATCCTAGAGGAAAACTTATTTCAGTTTGCTTTCAAACAGACACTGGGAGACCAATTCACCCTTCAAGGACATTAACCAAAACAGCAAGGCCAAATATACACTGGAGTTGCTTACCAAGAGGACATTGAATGTGGCCTACTTACAGTTTAAACCTAAATCTACTTGAACATCCATGCTAAGACTTGAACATTTCTGTCTAGCAATGATCAACAACCAACTTGACAGAGCTTGAATAATTGTTTTAAGAATACGCTCTTAAAAGACTTGCCCAGAAAGACCCCTTGACTTTTTCCACATTTTGTTACGTTATAGCCTTATTCTAAAATGTATTAAATATATTTTTCCTTAGCAATCTACAAACAATAACCCATGATGACAAAGTGAAAACAGGCTTGGTGGTGCCTGTACCTAAAGAATGCCAAGCATCACGACTGGAGGAAACCTGGTACCATCCCTACGGTGAAGCATGGTGGTGGCAGCATCATTCTGTGGGGATTTATTTCAGTGGCATGGACTGGGAGACTAGTCAGGGTCGAGGGAAAGATTAACAGAGCAAAGTGCAGAGCGATCCTTGATGAAAACCTGCTACAGAGTGCTCAGGACCCCAGACTGGGGCGAAGGTTCATCTTCCAACAGGACAACGGCCCTAAGCACACAGCCAAGACAATGCAGAACTAGCTTCGGGACAAGTCTCTGAATGTCCTTGAGTGGCCCAGCCAGAGTCCGGATTTGAACCCGATCTAATATCTCTAGAGAGACGCTCCCCATACAACCTGACAGAACTTGAGAGGATCTGCAGAGCAGTATGGGAGAAACTCCCCAAATACACGTGTGCCAAGAGTGTAGCGTCATACCCAAGAAGACTCTCAAGGCAGTAATCGCTGCCAAAGGTGCTTCAACAGTTGTGAGTAAAGGGTCTGAATGCTTAATAAGTAAATGTGATATTCTAGTTTTTTATTTAATATAAATTTGCAAAACATTCTAAAAACCTGTTTTTGCTTTGTCATGTGGTATTGTGTGTAGATTTGAGGGGGGAAAAACAATTCCATCCATTTTAGAATAAAGCTGTAACGTAACAATGTGGAAAAAGGGTCAAAAGGTCTGAATACTTTCTCAATGCACCGTAAACTAGTGTTTAATTTCCCATCGGTATGAGAAGGACATATTTTCCGCTGGCATCTGTTAACATCAGATACATCCTGAAAAAAATACACACTGTGACTGGCCTGTTGAGAAAAGACCACTTACTGATCCAAATGGTTGCCTAATCAAGCCTAGGCTAGATAATTATTTCTGAATGAAACATGCTTTCAAACGGTTATTCAAATTAGCCTACATCACTGCAGTTTAAAGCCCTAGACAAAAATGGTGTACTCTCACTTGATCACAGTAATACATGCTGCTGTAGCCTAGGTAAAATAATGCTCTTGCCTAAAAACGAGCTTTGTGTGCCCAGGGACTGCCAAGTGAAGCCTGGAGGAACGCACAGATGTGCCATTTCATAATCTGTTAACTTTTTCCTTCCACTTGCACCTGACAGGTAAATATTTATAGCTCTACTATTTAGCTAATGAATGGCCTAATATCTAGCTAATATTTAGCTTCTTACTTCTGCTACACAACTCTAATCTCTCTCTTCCGGCTGTTCCTGTGCACAATAGGCTATAGGCTACAGAAACAGGCCTTGCCACTATTCCTGTTCCTGTGCGCAATAGGCTATAGGCTACAGAAACAGGCCTTGTCACTATTACTGTTCTTGTGAAATCCCAGGGAAACCTACCGTATCGGCTACAAGAGCTATAGGACCTGTATTTTTAGATTGATTTTTATTATTTTAATACTAGGCCTAAGCCTTTTCGTGGAGAGAAGCAGGTTGTGGGAGAGTGTGTTGGTGTGATCACTTTGGCCAGTGACGATAACATTGTTAAACTGATGCTTTGCAAATGGTTACACAGGACAAACAGAAAGATGAGCACAGTGAGAAAGAAGATCCAAACATATTGACAAAAAACAAATTGACAAAAATTGAAATCACTTGAGCAACGAGACAACAACACGATGTAAAATAAACAGCGTTTGTTGTTGAATTGTTACATTTTTAAAAATTGTATCCCCTTTTCTCTGCATTTTCGTGGTATCCAATTGTTAGTAGTTACTATCTTGTCTCATCTTACAACTCCCGTACGAGCTCAGGAGAGACGAAGGTCAAAAGCCATGCGTCCTCCAAAACACAACCCAACCAAGCTGCACTTCTTCTTAACACAGCACGCATCCAACCCGGAAGAGAGCCGCACCAATGTGTCGAAGGAAATACCGTGCACCTGGCAACCTGGTTAGCGTGCACTGTGCCAGGCCCTCCACAGGAGTCACTGGTGCACGATATCCCTACCGGCCAAACCCTCCCTAACGACGCTAGGCCAAATGTACGTCGCCCTACGGACATCCCGGTCGCAGCCAGCTGCGACAGAGCCTAGGTGCGAACCCAGAGTCTCTGGTAGCACAGCTAGCACTGTGATGCAGTGCCCTAGACCACTGCACCACACGGGAGGCCCAAACTGTTACATTTAAATACAAGTTTCTGTTATTTTTCATTACATTCATAAAGTATTATTTGCAGTTGTCACTATGACAATGAACTCACCCTGAAGCACTGAAAGGGCTGTGTAACCATCTTATTAATAGGCCTACAACGTGAGGGAGTGTAACGAGTTTTCAATCGGAAACCTTTATTTAATCTTTATTTAACTGGGCAAGTCAGTTAAGAACACATTCTTATTTTCAATGACGGTCTAGGTACGTTGGGTTAACTGCCTTGTTTAGGAGCAGAACGACAGATTTTTACCTTGTCAGCTCGGGGGATTCAATCTTGCAACCTTACAGTTAACTAGTCCAACGCTCTAACCACCTGATTACATTGCACTCCACGAGGAGCCTGCCTGTTACGCGAATGCAGTGGAAGCCAAGGTAAGTTGCTAGCTATCATGAAACTTATCTTATAAAAAACAATCAATCATAATCACTAGTTAACTACACATGTTTGATGATATTACTGGTTTATCTAGCGTGTCCTGCGTTGCATATAATTGATGCGGTGTGTATCGTTGCTCCAATGTGTATCTAACCATAAACATCAATGCCTTTCTTAAAATCAGTACACAGAAGTTTATATTTTGAAACCTGCATATTTAGCTAAAAGAAATCCAGGTTAGCAGGCAATATTAACCGGGCGAAATTGTCACTTCTCTTGCATTCATTGCACGCAGAGTCAGTGTATATGCAACAGTTTGAGCCGCCTAATTTGCCAGAATTTTACGTAATTATGACTTAACATTGAGGGTTGTGCAATGTAACAGGAATATCTAGACTTAGGGATGTCACCCGTTAGATAAAATACGGAACGATGATAGTTTCCGGATTCGACCATATTAATGACCTAAAGCTCGTATTTCTGTGTGTTATTATGTTATAACTAAGTCTATGATTTGATAGAGCAGTCTGACTGAGCGATGGTAGGCACCAGCAGGCTCGTAAGCATTCATTCAAACAGCACTTTTGTGCGTTTTGCCAGCAGCTCTTCGTTGTGCATTGCGCTGTTTATGACTTCAAGCGTATCAACTCCCGAGATTAGGCTGGTGTAACCGATGTGAAATGGCTAGCTAGTAGTGTTTCAAACATCACCCGCTCTGAGAGTTGGAGTGGTTGTTCCCCTTGCTCTGCATGGGTAAGAGATTAGGCTGGTATAACCGATGTGAAATGGCTAGCTAGATAGCGGGGTGCGCGTTAATAGTGTTTCAAACATCACTCGCTCTGAGACTTGGAGTGGTTGTTCCCCTTGCTCTGCATGGGTAATGCTGCTTCGAGGGTGGCTGCTGTCGATGTGTTCCTGGTTTGAGCCCAGGTAGGAGCGAGGAGAGGGGACGGAAGCTATACTGTTACACTGGCAATACTAAAGTGCCTATAAGAACATCCAAAAGTCAAAGGTATATGAAATACAAATGGTATAGAGAGAAATAGTCCTATAATAAATACAACCTAAAACTTCTTACCTGGGAATATTGAAGACTCATGTTAAAAGGAACCACCAGCTTTCATATGTTCTCATGTTCTGAGCAAGGAACTTAAACTTTAGCTTTCTTACATGGCACATATTGCACTTTTACTTTCATTTCCAACACTTTGTTTTTGCATTATTTAAACCAAATTGAACATGTTTCATTATTTATTTAAGGCTAAATTGATTTTATTAAGTTAAAATAAGTGTTCATTCAGTATTGTTGTAATTGTCATTATTACAAATAACAATAAAATACTTTTTTTTTAAATACATTTTTTTATAAATCGGCCGATTAATCGGTATCGGCTTTTTTGGTCCTCCAATAAACTGTATCGGCATTGCACTTTTACTTTCTTCTCCAACACTTTGTTTTTGCATTATTTAAACCAAATTGAACATGTTTCATTATTTACTTGAGGCTAAATTGATTTTAGCCTCAAGTAAAAATAAGTGTTCATTCAGTATTGTTGTAATTGTCATTATTACAAATATTATTTTTTTTAATTGTCTTTTTAATCGGTATCGTTTTTTTTGGGGGGTTCCTCCAATAATCGGTATCGGCGTTGAAAAATCATAATCGGTCGACCTCTAATCCATTTCATGACAGCATGTACAGTAGCTGTAGAAGTCTATCTGGTATCCTTCAACACGGTTAGCCTCATTGTCTAATGAAAAAGAAAAACCCACACCGATCTGGCCATGATCAGCCTTTTGTTTTCTTTCCTAGTTATTATCAAATGATTCCCACACATGAGTTATTTCTGACATGTGAATGTTTTTCCTATTACTAATAGTATAAGGGCACAGGGCTTGACCCAGATACAGGAGGCAGATGGTTAGAGTCTCTGATATTTATTAGTATCCAAGGGGTAGGCAAGAGAATGGTTGTGGACAGGCAAAATATCATAACAAGGTCAGAGTCCAGGAAGTACAGAGTGGCAGGCAGGCTCGAGGTCAGGGCAGGCAGGCTCGAGGTCAGGGCAGGCAGGCTCGAGGTCAGGGCAGGGAGTATAGTCAGGCAGGCAGGCTCGAGGTCAGGGCAGGCAGTATGGGCAGGCAGGCAGGCTCGAGGTCAGGGCAGGCAGGCTCGAGGTCAGGGCAGGCAGGCTCGAGGTCAGGGCAGGCAGGCAGGCTCGAGGTCAGGGCAGGCAGTATGGGCAGGCAGGCTCGAGGTCAGGGGCAGGGAGTATGGTCAGGCAGGCAGGCTCGAGGTCAGGGCAGGCAGTATGGGCAGGCAGGCTCGAGGTCAGGGCAGGCAGGCTCGAGGTCAGGGCAGGCAGTATGGTCAGGCAGGCTCGAGGTCAGGGCAGGCCAGGGTCAAAACCGGGAGGACTAGCAAAAAAACTGAGCAAAAACAAACGCATGGAGTAACATGTTTTGTCAAGTCAACCAGCAAGACAAACTGGCACAGACAGACCGAAAACACAAGTATAAATACCCAGGGGATAATGGGGAAGATGGGTGACACCTGGAGGGGGTGGAAACAAGCACAAGAACAGGTGAAACAGATCAGGGTGTAGTATCATTTCAAATGGAGAAAACATCTCAACAAAATATAAACAATGTGTGAGGAATTGATCATCCTGTTTCAGTACATTCTTAGAAAAAAAGGTACAAAAAAAAGGTTCTTTGCAGAGGCATAGGATTCTACCAAGAACCCTTTTGATCTGAACAATCCCTTTTGGAAGACAAGGGTTCTTTATAAGGCATAGGGTTCTACCTAGAACCTTTAACATCATAGGAATCGGTTTTGGAAGAAAAGGTTCTTTGATGATTCTTTGGAAGGCATGAAGGGTTCTTTGGAAGGAAAGAAGGGTTCGACACAGAACAGTATCATATTTCCCAGCATGCTCTATTGGAGGGTGATTTTTCAGAATATTTTGTTTTAATATATTTTTTTGCATCTACATTGATTGGTTGATACATTTTATGCTACACAAAGATAAATAGCGTACATTTTTCTACTAATTCAATCTGTTAGTAGATGGACTTATTTGCACCCATTACAAATCAAATCAAATCAAATTTATTTATATAGCCCTTCGTACATCAGCTGATATCTCAAAGTGCTGTACAGAAACCCAGCCTAAAACCCCAAACAGCAAGCAATGCAGGTGTAAAAGCACGGTGGCTAGGAAAAACTCCATAGAAAGGCCAAAACCAAGGAAGAAACCTAGAGAGGAACCAGGCTATGTGGGGTGGCCAGTCCTCTTCTGGCTGTGCCGGGTGGAGATTATAACAGAACATGGCCAAGATGTTCAAATGTTCATAAATGACCAGCATGGTCGAATAATAATAAGGCAGAACAGTTGAAACTGGAGCAGCAGCACGGCCAGGTGGACTGGGGACAGCAAGGAGTTATCATGTCAGGTAGTCCTGGGGCATGGTCCTAGGGCTCAGGTCCACCGAGAGAGAGCAAGAAAGAGAGAAGGAGAGAATTAGAGAACGCACATGTAGATTCACACAGGACACCGAATAGGACAGGAGAAGTACTCCAGATATAACAAACTGACCCTAGCCCCCCGACACATAAACTACTGCAGCATAAATACTCATTACAGAGATGGTTGTTCCAGTTTAACTCATTGAGGCAGTCTCAATACTTAACCTTCTCTACCCTGGCAGTCATTATGAATGCAGGTTGCAGGTGATTAAGAAATCCACTTGTTGGAAATCTTAACTGGATTCCAATCCGCGTTAAACATCACTTTGCAAACCAGCATAATGTAACTTGCAGGCCTGCTCTGGCAGTGTATTAGGCCCTCAAAGAAAGGCCTTATGATATACACTACCTGTCACAAGTTTTGGAACACCTACTCAAGGATTTTTTCTTTATTTGTACTATTTTCTACATTGTAGAAAAATAGTGAAGACATCAAAACTATAAAATACATATTACATTTATCTAACTAGGCATGTCAGTTAAGAACAACTTCTTATTTACAATGACGGCCTACACCGACCAAACCCAAACGATGCTGGGCGCCGCCCTATGGGACTCCCAATCACAGCCAGTTGTGATAGAGCCTGGATTTGAACCAGGGTGTCTGTAGTGACACCGCTAGCACTGAGATGCAGTGCCTTAGACCGCTATGCCACTCTGGAGCCCAAATATGGAATCATGTCGTAACCAAAAAAGTGTTATACAAATCAAAATATATTTGAGATTCTTCAAAGTAGCCACCCTTTGCATTGATGACAGCTTTGCACACGCTTGGCATTCTCTCAACCAACTTCACCTGGAATGCTTTTCAAACAGTCTTGAAGGAGTTCCCACATATGCTGAACACTTGTTGGCTGCTTTTCCTTCACTCTGCGGTCCAACTCATCCCAAACCGTCTTGAGGTCAGGTGGTTGTGGAAGCCAGGTCATCTGATGCAGCACTCCGTCACTCTCCTTCTTGGTCAAATAGCCCTTACACAGCCTGGAGGTCTGTTGGGTCATTGTCTTGCTGAAAACAAAATGATAGTCCCACTAATGTCAAGAGTGTGCAAAGCTGTTATCAAGGCAAAGGGTGGCTACTTTGAATAATCTCAAATCTAAAATATATTTTGATTTGTTGAACACTTTTTTGGTTACTACAAATGGTTATTCCATATGTGTTATTTAATAGTTTTGATGTCTTCACTATTTGACTAGTACTGTAGTTCAATATCTTTTCTGCATGCTTTCTATCTGTTTTTAGTCGTTTAAGTTGACACTGAAACTGTTTTTCCATCCTGAAAATTACCACTTAGACTGCCCGCCTAAGATTTTTCTATACAGAAAAAACCCTGTAATTAGCTCCAATGACTGTAATTTCCTCCATATTAAAGGGATAGTTTGAGATTTTGGCTATGAATCCTTTATCGACTTGCCCAGAGTCAGATGAACATGAACAGATAGAATGCTAACTGATGCCGTAGACTGGAAGTTAAAAGTCCTGTAGACTTAAAAAAAATATATATAATCATTACGGACACGCTGCAGTACCTCTGCAGACCCCCTTTTGAAAACCCCTACACTGTAGGATAAACACTTACCAAAGCCATGGCTTGTGGTGAACCACTCAAATCTTTATTTGCCTTCCCATACAGGAACAGCAATCACAACCTGGCCAAAGGATGTGGACATTTAGTGAACCGATAGTGTTTAACTAACGTCAACAATTGGGGAGGGGAAAGAAACAATACAATTAAATAAATTAGAGGCTGAGCCAAACAAAACCACAAGCCAAAAATGGGTTTTACCCAGCCAGCTGTATTTCTTACTGTGCCTTTTATGCTCTAAAATGGGCATCCTGTTATTTGGGCCTTAAAATGCCATTTGCCATGCCAAGTGAACCATTCCACTTATTCATAAGGCTGCACAGAGATGTACTAGGCAAATCAATTAGAGGTAGTTCAATTTTGTGAGCATACATTGCCAACTTGCAATGTTTGTTTTGTGTGTTAGTTAGTGTTAGGGTACATGTTGACTGAGTTTGTTGGGGGTAAGGGGTTCAGTAAATAAAATCCTGTATTTCACTAAATCAGAAGTAAGCCTCCCTTTGTGAAAACTCCTATATTATGGGCTTTGCTGTTGTCTTGAGTTTACAGGTTTCATAGACCTCTCATGCCACTCAAGGGCAAAGGAAGGACCACACTTGGAGCAAAAACAATACTAAACCTTGCAACTCTCATGGCATGTAATGGTAACATCATTTGAAATACACAAGCAGTGACTTCATGTTTTTATGTGTGTTTCTTTCTTTTTGTTTGTTTCGTAACACATGTAAATTGTGTTCTGCTTCAACCTAGCCCCTGCTGCATAGACCAGCATATGGTGCCTTCAGAAAGGATTCACATCTCTTGACTTTTTCCACATTTTGTGCCTGAATTTAAAATCGATTAAATTGCATATTTTTTTGTCACTGGCACACAATACCCCATAAAGTCAAACTGGAATTATGTTTTTATTTTTTATATTTTTTACAAATGAATTAAAAATGAAAAGCTGAAATGTCTTGAGTCAATAAGTATTCAAGCCCTTTGTTATGGAAAGCCTAAATAAGTTCAGGTGTAAAAATGTGCTTAACAACTTACATAATAAGTTGCATCGACTATGTTTTCAATAATAGTGTTTAACATGATTTTTGAATGACTGCCTCATCTCTGTACGGTTGCAATCCAGTATCTCATTAATTATGAACAAATTAGCACAATGTTTTTATGCACAAACTCTTGGCGCATGGAACTCCATCAATGCCACGGCCCTTCTGAATCCCTTAACCTCTCTAGGCTAGGGGGCAGTATTTTCACGTCCGGATGAAAAGTTTGCCCAAAGTAAACTGCCTGCTACTCAGGCCCAGAAGATAGGATATGCATATTATTAGTAGATTTGGATAGATAACACTCTGAAGTTTCTAAAGCTGTTTGAATGATGTCTGTGAGTAGAACATAACATAACTTATTTGGCAGGGGAAACCCAGAGGACAAACCATCCAGGATTTTCTTTTTTTTGAGGTCACTCTCTTTTCAATGGGATTTCTATGTGGATCTAGATTTTTAAGGCACTTGCTTGCAGTTCCTATCACTTCCACTGGATGTCAACAGTCTTTAGAAATTGGTTGATGTTTTTCCGTTGAGAAATGAAGAAGTAGGGCTGTTCAGAACGAGGGTCGAGTCTAGTGTACTGTTGTGGTTGGGGCGCGCGACCTGAAAGCTCCACTTTGTTTTTATAACGCAGTTTATCCCGTCTTAAATTTGATCGATTATTTACGTAAAAAAATATCTAAAATTGTATTAGGAAAGTTGTTTGAAATGTTTGGACAAAGATTACAGGTAACTTATTAGATATTTTGTAGTCATATTGAGCGAGTTGGAACCGGTGTTTTTTGGAACCGCCATAGTGTTTTTTTCTGGATCAAACGCGCCATATAAATGGACATTTTGGAGATATAACGACGGAATTAATTGAACAAAAGGACCCTTTGTGATGTTTATGGGACATATTGGAGTTCCAACAGAAGACGCTCTTCAAAGGTAAGGCATGAATTATATCATTATTTCTGAGTTTTGTTTCGCGCCTGGCTGGATGAAATATGATTGTCTGTGTTTGTTTGATGGGGTGCTGTCCTGAGATAATTGCATGGTTTGCTTTCGCCATAAAGCCTTTTTGAAATCTGACACCATGGCTGGATTAATAAGTTAAGCTTTATTTTGACATATTGCATGTGTATTTTCAAGAATGTTACATTTTTACAATTCTGTAGTTTGAATTTGGCGCCCTGCACTTTCACTGGATGTTGGTCAGGTAGAGTCCCATCTAGCCTAGAGAGGCTAACAGGTGTTTAAAATTCTCCATTTATGAGCTCGCTGGTATTTAACTCGATGCTCTCTGAGTTTGTGCTATTAATACAAATAAACATAACTGCTTATTTGGATGTAGTTAGTTATTTTAAAGTGAAAGCGAGGTAAAATATCGGATAAGAAATGACCAATAATCTAGTAGTTTCTGTATTTCGGCCCGCAGAATTCTAGGCTATTATTTTATTTTTATGTGCATTACTTTATCATCTTGTATACTGGAAGTTATCTTTATTCGCTCTGGCCAACATTGTTGTTGTAACATAAAGTTAGTAACATAAAGTTAGTTAACTCGCAGAGCAAGTGATGCCGCAGAGCTGAGCAGACGTTGACAAACCGAGCTATTCAAAGTTATTCCATTATTACCTAAATAACAACGTTGAAACAATATTCTAACATCGGCTGATAAATTGTCAAGTACTTACCTTCCCAAAGAGCCATGGACCTCCGGCCCAGAGACAAGAAGGACGACCAAAACGTTGTTGATTCCCAAGATAACATTAACGCTACAGCTAGCAATATTAGCATTAGTGCTCATAACTCAGACGACAGTTCCAGAGTGTTGCTCTCGGCAGCCTCTTGTGAGCCTGTCGACATGCTGGCTACTCTCCTCCGGGAAATTCAGGA
Source organism: Oncorhynchus gorbuscha (assembly GCF_021184085.1). NCBI lineage: Eukaryota > Metazoa > Chordata > Actinopteri > Salmoniformes > Salmonidae > Oncorhynchus > Oncorhynchus gorbuscha. The sequence goes on along the minus strand of NC_060180.1, from coordinate 71,322,685 downwards.
TGGTAACAAAGGTCTTTCTCTGAAAATTGACAAGAAATCGTCTGAACTCCATTCTTCCATTGACGACCTGAAATCCTCCATGAATGATCTCCTTTTGAGAACGACTGAGGCTGAGTTGCACATTAGCACAGTTGAAGATACCATCACTCGACATGACCAGGTTCTGGTACAACTGCAGAAGGACAATTGCCTACCTCAAAAACAAGGTGTACCAGATGGAGAACCAGAATAGACGTAGCAATATGAGTGCGGTGGGATTGAAAGAGGACAGCGAGGGTCGTGACCCGGTCCGTTTCTTCACTCAATGGATCCCGGACGTCCTAGGCATAACCAACTTCACCAAGCCGTTGGAAATGGAACGCGCCCACAGAACATCAGCACCGAACCCCGGCCAGATGAGCCCCCACGGGCCGTCCTGATCAGATTCCTCTGTTTCCAGGATAGAGAGAAGATACTGCAACTCGCAAGAGCCAAAGGGGACATCACCATCGAGGGCAAGCCGGTCAGCCTTTTCCCGGATATGAGCGCGGATCTCGCCAGACGTCGCAAGCAGTTCAGACCTGCCGACAAAGCACTGAAGAAGAAGAACATCACCGGCTACCTCATCCACCCTGCGCAGATGAAAGTTCAGTTCAAAGGCCGAAGCCGTCTCTTCAACACACCGGGAGAAGTGTTCACTTTTCTCAAAGAACTGAATTGCGTCTGAACCAGGATGGTCTCTCTGGGTGATAAGATACATTTGGTTTGTTGCTTCTTATCCTGGGACTGAACTCTTCTTGGAATTTGGATGCGTTTACCCCGCTATCCAGTCGCTATAATTGATTGGTACATTTTCAACTAACCGTTTTTTTTCCCAGGGAGAGTTGTATTACATTTACAGGAGAGTATATTTTGGTTTAGTCATTATCCACTATGTTTCTCCTCTCCTGAAAAGAGACTTAAGCAGCCCTTACTGTGGGCAGTAGATATTCAGCCATAAATGTCTATTCACAACGTTTGTTTTCAACTTGGAGAGTTCGCAGGTTTTAGTTTACGCCAAGGTTTAGCTAGTAAGAGCAAGATGGAAAGCGAGCAACAACGTATCTCTACAAGTGTATTCATGTTTGATTGTTGGGATTTTGGTTTTAGTCTGACAATCGGGGTGGGTGGGGTTTCTGTTTTTTTTTTCTTAAGAAATTAAATGCTGACATTGTGTTTTTACAAGAAACACATCTTACAGCCAGTGGAACACAAGAAATTGAAGAGGGAATGGCTAGGACAAGTTTTTGCGTCCTCATTTAACTCCAAAGCAAGAGGAACTGCAATTTTGATAAGTAGACACATCCCCTTCTGCGTCAACAACACCATCTCTGATCCCTCTGGCAGGTTTGTTTTGGTGCAGGGGCATATGTTTTTGGAGTCTTGGGCCATATTGAATATTTATGCTCCTAACTTCGATGACCATATGTTTATTCAGAATGTCTTCCTTCAGGTCGCTCAAGCACCACCAGGATGGCTACTGGCTGGAGGAGATTTACATTTTTGATTAGATACAGTTCTTGATAGGTCCTCTGATAAACCCTCACTTCTTACCAAAGCCGGCAAGCTCACCATGTCATTCATGAAAGATCTTAATTTGCTACACATCTGGAGACAGGATAGGGACTACTCTTTTTATTCACACCCACACAACACACACACACACGCATAGATCACTTTTTTACTATCAACCCAACTGTTTCATAGAGTGTTAGATATCGAGTATCTCCCCAGATTGCTTAGTGACCATTCTCCTCTGGTATTATCAATCTCCATTCCTACCAAGGTAAATGGAGCATATAGATAGAGACTAAATTCTACACTCCTGAAGCAACCTGAATTTTGTGCATTCATCAAAGAGCAGATGAATATTTTTACTTTGACAAACAAACCCTCCGCTCCTGACAGTTTCATTCTTTGGGACATATTGAAAGCCTATCTGAGGGGACAGATCATTTCCTATACTAAAGGGTTGTAGAGAAAACACGGTGCGGAACAGAGTGTCCTTGAATCTGAAATCACTGAGCTAAAGAGAACCTACCAAAGAGGCCCGACTAAAGATCTATACAGGCGTTTGTAAATAAAAAACGGAAATATAATACTCTGAACAAATATCAAGCTGAGAGGGCCATCACTAAATCAAAACAGCGTTACTACGAGCTTGGAGAGAAAGCACACAAAGTATTGGCATGGCAACTGAAAGCAGAGGAAAGTAAGAGGACAATTAATGCTGTAGAAACTCTGTCTAATGAGATATCTTTCGACCCTACTGAAATTAATTTTAAGCTTTTAAGAAATATTACAAAGACCTCTACACTTCCCAATCAAGTGATTATCTATCAGAGATCGACTCCTTTCTCTCCTCTCTCAATCTCCCATGCCTGTAAGAGGAAGACAGAGAGTGCCTGATTGAACAGTTCTCAGTTCCTGTATTTTTGGAGGCCATTACATCCTTACCTTCTAATAAATCTCCTGGGGATGATGGCTTCCCTCCAGAGTTCTATAAAGAATTGAAGGAGCGGTTGATACCCTACCTTATGGAGATACTTAAAAAAGCCAGGGAGGACAACTGCTTTCCAGAGTCTTTCTCTCAAGCAGTGATTACTGTAATCCACAAGAAAGGGAAAAACCCCGCTGAAGTGCGCCTCCTATAGACCAATCTCTCTCCTTAACACAGATTTTAAACTGGTCACCAATAAGCTATCGAAGAGACTGGAGTCATCTTTTCCCCCTCACAAAAACAGAATACCTAGTGTCACAGTCTCCCTCGACGCTGAAAAGGCCTTTGATAGGTTTGAATGGCCGTACCTCTTTCTTGTCTTGGAAAAGTTTGGTTTAGGTACCGTGTTTGTAAATTTGTTAAAATCACTCTACAAATCTCCTAAAGCTAGGATTGCTACCAATGGGATTACTTCCTCCTCTTTCCCTCTATAGGGGGAACAGACAAGGTTGCAGACAAACCATTGGCTGAGGCTATTAGAACGTGCCCTGACATACATGCCAGCATCATACCACCCTGCATACCACCCTGCATACCACCCTGCATACCACCCTACATACCACCCTGCATACCACCCTACATACCACCCTGCATACCACCCTACATACCACCCTGCATACCACCCTACATACCACCCTGCATACCACCCTGCATACCACCCTGCATACCACCCTACATACCACCCTGTATACCACCCTGCATACCACCCTGCATACCACCCTGCATACCACCCTACATACCACCCTGCATACCACCCTGCATACCACCCTGCATACCACCCTACATACCACCCAGCATACCACCCTGCATACCACTGCTGGCTTGCTTCTGAAGCTAAGCAGGGTTGGTCCTGGTCAGTCCCTGCATGGGAGACCAGATGCTGCTGGAAGTGGTGTTGGAGGGCCAGTAGGAAGCACTCTTTCCTCTGGTCTAAATAAATATCCCAATGCTCTAGGGAAGGGATCTGTCTTTGGTGTGTCCTGACTCTCTCAGGTCCTTAAAGATCCAATGGCACTTATTGTAAGAGTAGCAATGTTAACCCTGTATGACCTATGCAGGGATGGTGTTACATCCACATTGAACTCCAGATACAGACTGATCCAGTCCTAGTTAAATTCCCAATCTGACCCTCAAACCATCACAGTCACCTAATCATCCCCAGTTTACAATTGGTTCATTCATTCCCTGTAACTATTCACCAGGTTGTTGCTGTGAAGGAGAATGTGTTCTCTGTCAACTTACCTGGTAAAATAATAAATAAAATACATGGCTTTAAGGTGGGCCCCCATATCCATAAATTATCACTCTTTGCGGACGACCTTATTTTATTTCTAACGAGCCCAGAACACTCCCTCTCTCACTCGCAGATCCTACTACAGCGTTATAGTTCTTTCTCTGGATATAAGGTCTATTTTGATAAAAGCGAAATCTTACCGTTGTCTGTCTATGACCACCATACCATCAAGCACAATTCTCCTTTTAGATGGTCGCCTATGGGCTTCACATATTTGGGCATAATGGTGGATGGTAACCTGAACAACCTCTATAAACTCAATCTGTCCAGTTTGTGTAGAATCAATTTAATTAAAATGAATGTCCTGCCCAGATTTCTATATTTGTTTCAATCTCTCCTTATCCCTGTGCCCGTAGCATTCCTTTCCTCTCTCGACAAGCTGACCAGACGGTTTATCTGGCACGGCAAAACCTCTAGGGTTGGCCTGGATAAACTGACCCTTGATTACAGTCAAGGGGGCTTAAACCTCCCCAATTTTAGAATGTACTACTGGGTTGCACTGTCTAGGTTTCTGGCTCAGAGGTTTGACAATGGTCCCTCTCCCAACATCCCAACATCCCAACATTGAAAAGCTTGAGGTAAATGATGACACTGGGGCAGAATTGTTTTACACATGGGGGGACAGAAAATCTATAAAAACAATCACAGACAACCCTTTAATCATGCATTCTGTCCTGGCATGGTGCAAACTGCATGAGCTGTTCAGACGAGGGGAATATCTTTCCCCTAAAACCCCTTTATGGAACAATAGATTGATTCCTATGTTGATAATAGATTGATTCCAATAGATTGATTCCAATAGATTGATTCCGATAGATTGATTCCAATAGATTGATTCCTGTGATTCCTATGTTTTTCCAGAATAGTAACTCTAGACCATGGTCTGATAAGGGGATCACTCTTCTGGAACATTGTTACGAGGAGGGAGTTCTTATGTCTTTTGATCAGCTGAAACAGAAATACCACTTGCCTAACAGGGACTTCTTTAGCTACCTACAACTACAAAACTTTATTAGGGTGACTCTCAAGAGACAATGGAACCTACCTAAGATGTCACCTATTGAACAACTCCGCCACGCAGACCAACCACTGTTCAAAACTATTTCCCGTGTTTACGATGCTCTTATGTCAGGACTAACACTGCCTGAGCTAGATAAACCCTGACTTAGATGGGAAAAAGATCTGGGGATGAGGATCTATGGAGTGACCTATGCAGGGTTGGTGTTACATCCACATTGAACTCCAGATACAGACTGATCCAGTTTAATTTCCTCCATCAGCTCTATATCACCCCATCTAGACTGCACAGGTTCAACCCAGATATCTCCTCCCTATGTTTTAGATGTGGCTCAGATGAAGGAACATTCCTCCATTCCACTTGGCAGTGTTCAAAACTACACAGTTTCTGGCAGGGGGTATGTGATACCATATCCTCAATTCACAGGGTTGCATTCACTTTAGACCCGGGGGTCTGTCTAATGGGTAACTTTACTAACACCAATCTTAGGCAAAGCCATACTGTAAAGCTAACAGAAATTTACATTTACATTTAAGTCATTTAGCAGATGCTCTTATCCAGAGCGACTTACAAATTGGTGCATTCACCTTATGACATCCAGTGGAACAGCCACTTTACAATAGTGCATCTAAATATTTTAAGGGGGGAGGGGGGGTGAGAAGGATTACTTTATCCTATCATAAGTATTCCTTAAAGAGGTGGGGTTTCAGGTAATATAAGAAATATTGTTAGCGATTGCCAAGAAATGTATTGCCTAGAAATGTTTTGCCTTGAAATGGAAATCGGATTCCCCCTGCTAGTGGCAATGTGGCTATCGGAAGTTAATAGTTGTAACCCTTTGGAGAAAATGACTTACTGCTTGAGGAATAAGTTAGAGACATTTTACAGAATATGGCAGCCTTTTATTGACTATATGGAAAATCTCCCCTCATATCACATTGATTGAATCTCTATATAATCCTCACATAATGTTGCACATGTACTGTATAATATGTATTATTATTATTATTATTATATTATTATTGTCTAATATCTTTTCACTTTTGTTTTTAATGTTGTAAATTGGAAAATGCTCAAATAAATATATTTTTTTAAATCAACTCGCTGTTGTTATCATTTATGTAAAAACACAACAACAATCATTTCAATCGTGTAAGCACATGGAAATACATTTTAGAGAAATGATTTATTTATTTCAGACAGATTTAAGTGGTGGGCTGTGAGTGACGGACTGTGAAACTCAATCTCCCATGATTCCATAGTACCGGAATTGACCATATAATTTATGTATAATTTATGTTGTATTCCGCACACAAACTTTAAAAAAAACACTTGTATTTTACATTTGAATTAGATCTGTGATAGTGTAGCTAGTTTATTTATAGACCTGCATGTGTCGAATAGAATAAAACATGGGTATGTCCTGTCTGCACAACCATTAAAATGATCAGAGAGGAAAAAATGAGAAATTCCCCTTGAGCCTTAGTAGTTGCTCAGTGAAACATTGTTGACAGGATATTGTCTATATCTCTACCTAGCCACATATGGTACACTCTGCTTTGGGACACCATTTATGCTGTCATCAAGGCAGAATGTGGCTATTTGAAAAATCTTAAATATAAATATATTTTGATTTGTTTAACACTTTTGTGGTTACTACATGATTCCATATGTGTTATTTCATAGTTTTGATGTCTTCACTATTATTCTATAATGTAGAAAATAGTAAAAATAAAGAAAAAACCTTGAATGAGTAGGTGTTCTAAAACTTTTGACCGGTATTGTATGTGTAAATAAGGTGTAAGCAATATGGTGTAAGCTTCACCAATTTCCTGATTATACCTATCCAGACCCTTCAGAACAATCTGCGGGTTAGGTCAGGGCCAAAGAGGAGGGGTAGGGAGTGAATTTGGACCAGCAAATATTAGCCTATTATAGGCCTATATGTATTATAATATATATCTCCACCTAGCCTATTATAGGCCTATATGTATTATAATATATATCTCTACCTAGCCTATTATAGACCTATATGTATTATAATATATAGCTCCACAGCCTATTATAGGCCTATATGTATTATAATATATATCTCTACCTAGCCTATTATAGACCTATATGTATTATAATATATAGCTACACCCAGCCTATATGTATTATAATATATATCTCCACCTAGCCTATTATAGATTTATATGTATTATAATATATATCTCTACCTAGCCTATTATAGGCCTATATGTATTATAATATATATCTCCACCTAGCCTATTATAGGCCTATATGTATTATAATATATATCTCCACCTAGCCTATTATAGGCCTATATGTATTATAATATATATCTCCACCTAGCCTATATGTATTATAATATATATCTCCACCTAGCCTATATGTATTATAATATATATCTCCACCTAGCCTATATGTATTATAATCTATATCTCCACCTAGCCTATTATAGGCCTATATGTATTATAATATATATCTCTACCTAGCCTATTATAGACCTATATGTATTATAATATATATCTCTACCTAGCCTATTATAGATTTATATGAATTATAATCTATATCTCTACCTAGCCTATTATAGACTTATAATAATTATAATCTATATCTCCACCTAGCCTATTATAGATTTATATGAATTATAATCTATATCTCTACCTAGCCTATTATAGGCCTATATGTATTATAATCTATATCTCCACCTAGCCTATTATAGACTTATATGTATTATAATCTATATCTCTACCTAGCCTATTATAGGCCTATATGTATTATAATCTATATCTCCACCTAGCCTATTATAGACTTATATGTATTATAATATATATCTCTACCTAGCCTATTATAGACCTATATGTATTATAATATATATCTCTACCTAGCCTATTATAGACCTATATGTATTATAATCTATATCTCTACCTAGCCTATTATAGACCTATATGTATTATAATATATATCTCCACCTAGCCTATTATAGACCTATATGTATTATAATCTATATCTCTACCTAGCCTATTATAGACCTATATGTATTATAATCTATATCTCTCCACCTAGCCTATTATAGACCTAGCCTATATGTATTATAATCTATATCTCTACCTAGCCTATTATAGACCTATATGTATTATAATATATATCTCCACCTAGCCTATTATAGGCCTATATGTATTATAATATATATCTCTACCTAGCCTATTATAGGCCTATATGTATTATAATATATATCTCCACCTAGCCT
>NC_060180.1:70939126-70949126 GCF_021184085.1 Oncorhynchus gorbuscha | reverse complement strand
GCGTTATTGAATGACAAGCTTGAAGTCTTGACTGTGGGAGCTCTTAATATGTTACCTGGACCTCTAGCTCCACCTAGTGACTCTACTACGGTACTGTATGGGCCAGGGGCACACTGTATGGGTCATGGGGCACACTGTATGGGTCATGGGGCACATTGAGGCCTCACCAACTGATGAATCCTAACTTGATGTGTACTTAACTGAGATTTGTGGGGGAAGAACTCACACTCTGATTTCATATTTAGGGTTTGGGCCCAAATGACTATGTTGGGGTGCCTGGTTGGGGTGCAGTGTGTGTTTTAAGGTAATCACACTTGGTTTTTATGTGTGTGTGTGTGTGTCTCCGTTCCAGACCATGCCAACAGACATGTGTGCGCTGCAGGACTTTGATGAGGCTGACAAGCTTCAGATTCAGGTTGACGACGTCATCACCATCATCGAGGGCAGGTGTGTGTGATCAACTTATGAACTGTAAATCAATATTCTGTCGTCATTGGGTTTTCTATGTATGTTTTGTGTCTGTCAGAGTTTATCTGTGTGCATGGGTATATGTGTGTGTGTGTGTGTGTGTGTGTGTGAGTGTGTGTGTGTGTGTGTATGCTATGCATTTGCATCGGCACCTACCTGTGTATGTGTGTGTACCTGTCTGTGTGTGTTATGTCTTTATATACCTGTATGGGTTGTCTTTACAGTGCCTTGCGAATGTATTCGGCCCCCTTGAACTTTGCGACCTTTTGCCACATTTCAGGCTTCAAACATAAAGATATAAAACTGTATTTTTTTGTGAAGAATCAACAACAAGTGGGACACAATCATGAAGTGGAACGACATTTATTGGATATTTCAAGCTTTTTTAACAAATCAAAAACTGAAAAATTGGGCGTGCAAAATTATTCAGCCCCTTTACTTTCAGTGCAGCAAACTCTCTCCAGAAGTTCAGTGAGGGTCTTTGAATGATCCAATGTTGACCTAAATGACTAATGATGATAAATACAATCCACCTGTGTGTAATGAAGTCTCCGTATAAATGCACCTGCACTGTGATAGTCTCAGAGGTCCGTTAAAAGTGCAGAGAGCATCATGAAGAACAAGGAACACACCAGGCAGGTCCGAGATACTGTTGTGAAGAAGTTTAAAGCCGGATTTGGATACAAAAAGATTTCCCAAGCTTTAAACATCCCAAGGAGCACTGTGCAAGCGATAATATTGAAATAGGTCGCAAAGTTCAAGGGGGCCGAATACTTTCGCAAGGCACTGTATATACAGTTGAAGTTGGAAGTTCACATACATCTTAGCCAACTACATTTAAACTCAGTTTTTCACAATTCCTGACATTTAATCTGAGTAAAATACCCTGTCTTTGGTCAGTGAGGATCACCACTTTATTTTAAGAATGTGAAATGTCAGAATAATAGTAGAGATAATGATATATTTCAGCTTTTATTTCTTTTATCACATTCCCAGTGGGTCAGAAGTTTACATACACTCAATTAGTATTTGGTAGCATTGCCTTTAAATTGTTTAACTTGGGTCAAACGTTTCAGGTAGCCTTCCACAAGCTTCCCACAATAAGTTGAGTGAATCTTGGCCCATTCCTCCTGACAGAGCTGGTGTAACTGAGTCGGGTTTGTAGGCCTCCTTGCTCACACATGTTTTTTCAGTTCTACCCACACATTTTCTATAGGATTGAGGTCAGGGCTTTGTGATGGCCACTCCAATACCTTGACTTTGTTGTCCTTAAGCCATTTTGACTCAACTTTGGAAGTATGCTTGGGGTCATTGTCCATTTGGAAGAACCATTTGCGACCAAGCTTTAACTTCCTGACTGATGTCTTGAGATCCATATAATTTTCCTACCTCATGAAGCCATCTATTTTGTGAAGTGCACCAGTCCCTCCTGCAGCAAAGCACCCCCACAACATGATGCTGCCACCCCCGTGCTTCACGGTTGGGATGGTGTTCTCCGGCTTGCAAGCCTCACCCTTTTTCCTGCAAACAATAACGATGGTCATTATGGCCAAACAGTTCTATTTTTGTTTCATCAGACCAGAGGACATTTTTCCAAAAAGTAAAATATTTTTTTATGGCGGTTTTGAGGCAGTGGCTTCTTCCTTGTTGAGCGGCCTTTCAGGTTATGTCGATATAGGACTCGTTTTACTGTAGATATAGATTATTTTGTACCTGTTTCCTCCAGCATCTTCACAAGGTCCTTTGCTGTTGTTCTGGGATTAATTTGCACTTTTCGCACCAAAGTACGTTCATCTGTAGGAGACAGAACGCGTCTCCTTCCTGAGCGGTATGACGGCTGCGTGTTCCCACAGTGTTTATACTTGCGTACTATTGTTTGTACAAATGAATGTGGTACCTTCAGGTGTTTAGAAATTGCTCCCAAGAATGAACCAGTCAGATTCAACAGAAGATTTCTTTGTTTCTTGGGACCTAGAACAAGCATCTCTGTTTTGTCCGAGTTTAAAAGTAGAAAGTTTGCAGCCATCCACTTCCTTATGTCTGAAATACATGCTTCTAGCGAGGGCAATTTTGAAGCTTCACCATGTGTGTCATCCGCATAGCATTATTAACATTATGTTTTCGAATGACATCCCCAAGAGGTAAAATATATAGTGAAAACAATAGTGGTCCGAAAACGGAACCTTGAGGAACACTGATTTGTCAGAGGACAAACCATTCAGTTGATTTGTCAGAGGACAAACCATTCACAGAGACAAACTGATATCTTTCCGACAGATAAGATCTAAACCAGGCCAGAACTTGTCCATGTAGACCAATTTGGGTTTCCAATCTCTCCAAAAGAATGTGGTGATCGATGGTATCAAAAGCAGCACTAAGGTCTAGGAGCATGAGGACAGATGCAGAGCCTCGGTCTGATGCCATTAAAAGGTCATTTACCACCTTCGCAGTCTCAGTGCTATGATGGGGTCTAAAACCAGACTGAAGCATTTCATATACATTGTTTGTCTTCAGGAAGGCAGTGACAGCCTTTTCTAACATTTTTGAAAGGAATGGAAGATTCGATATAGGCCGATAGTTTTTAATATTTTCTGGGTCAAGGTTTGGCTTTTTCAAGAGAGGCTTTATTACTGCCACTTTTAGTGAGTTTGGTACACAACTGGTGGATAGAGAGCCATTTATTATGTTCAACATAGGAGGGCCAAGCACAGGAAGCAGCTCTTTCAGTAGTTTAGTTGGAATAGGATCCAGTATGCAGCTTGAAGGTTTAGAGGCCATGATTATTTTCATCATTGTGTCAAGAGATATAGTACTAAAACACTTGAGTGTCTCTCTTGATCCTAGGTCCTGGGAGAGTTGTGCAGACTCAGGACAACTGAGCTTTGAAGGAATACGCAGATTTAAAGAGGAGTCCGTAATTTGCTTTCAAATGATCATGATCTTTTCCTCAAAGAAGTTCATTAATTTATCACTGTTAAAGTGAAAGCCATCCTCTCTTGGGGAATGCTGCTTTTTAGTAGCTTTGCGACAGTATCAAAAAGGAATTTTGGATTGTTCTTATTTTCCTCAATTAAGTTGGAAAAATAGGATGATCGAGCAGCAGTAAGGGCTCTTCGGTACTGCACGGTGCTGTCTTTCCAAGCTAGTCGGAAGACTTCCAGCTTGGTGTGGCGCCATTTCCGTTCCAATTTTCTGGAAGCTTGCTTCAGAGCTCGGGTATTTTCTGTGTACCAGGGAGCTAGTCTCTTATGAGAAATGTTTTTAGTTTTTAGGGGTGCAACTGCATCTAGGGTATTGCGCAAGGTTAAATTGAGTTCCTCACTTAGGTGGTTAATTGATTTTTGTCCTCTGGCGTCCTTGGGTAGACAGAGGGAATCTGGAAGGACATCAAGGAATCTTTGTGTTGTCTGTGAATTTATAGCACGACTTTTGATGTTCCTTGGTTGGGGTCTGAGCAGATTATTTGTTGCAATTGCAAACGTAATAAAATGGTGGTCTGATAGTCCAGGATTATGAGGAAAAACATTAAGATCCACAACATTTATTCCATGGGACAAAACTAGCTCCAGAGTATGACTGTGACAGTGAGTGGGTCCAGAGACATGTATACCTGTATGTGTTATGTCTTTATGTAGATGTGTGGCATGCATGGGCTTGTTTATCTGCTGTGATTCTGTCTGTCTGTCTGTCTGTCTGTCTGTCTGTCTGTCTGTCTGTCTGTCTGTCTGTCTGTCTGTCTGTCTGTCTGTCTGTCTGTCTGTCTGTCTGTCTGTCTGTCTGTCTGTCTGTCTGTCTGCACTGTGTCTGTGCTTTTTCTCACGTTCACCTGTACGTCTATGTCTTTGTCAGAGCGGAGAACTACTGGTGGCGGGGCCAGAACAAACGCACGCTGAAGGTGGGCCAGTTCCCCAGGAACGTGGTGACCTCCGTTGCGGGCCTTTCGGCCCACGACATCAGCAGGCCCCTTAAACACAGCTTCATCCACACTGGCCATGGAGACTCCGACCCACACCGCTGCTGGGGCTTCCCAGACCGCATTGACGAGTAAGATAGAACTAATCCTAACCTTAAATCATCAATGAGTAAAGACATGTCCTCATAACTAACCTGGACCATATTAAAGACATGTCCTCATAACTAACCTGGACCATATTAAAGACATGTCCTCATAACTAACCTGGACCATATTAAAGACATGTCCTCGTAACTAACCTGAACCATATTAAAGACATGTCCTCATAACTAACCTGAACCATATTAAAGACATGTCCTCATAACTAACCTGAACCATATTAAAGACATGTCCTCATAACTAACCTGAACCATATTAAAGACATGTCCTCATAACTAACCTGGACCATATTAAAGACATGTCCTCATAACTAACCTGGACCATATTAAAGACATGTCCTCATAACTAACCTGAACCATATTAAAGACATGTCCTCATAACTAACCTGGACCATATTAAAGACATGTCCTCATAACTAACCTGAACCATATTAAAGACATGTCCTCATAACTAACCTGAACCATATTAAAGACATGTCCTCATAACTAACCTGAACCATATTAAAGACATGTCCTCATAACTAACCTGAACCATATTAAAGACATGTCCTCATAACTAACCTGAACCATATTAAAGACATGTCCTCATAACTAACCTGAACCATATTAAAGACATGTCCTCATAACTAACCTGAACCATATTAAAGACATGTCCTCATAACTAACCTGAACCATATTAAAGACATGTCCTCATAACTAACCTGGACCATATTAAAGACATGTCCTCATAACTAACCTGAACCATATTAAAGACATGTCCTCATAACTAACCTGAACCATATTAATGATTAAAGACATGTCCTCATAACTAACCTGAACCATATTAAAGACATGTCCTCATAACTAACCTGAACCATATTAAAGACATGTCCTCATAACTAACCTGAACCATATTAAAGACATGTCCTCATAACTAACCTGGACCATATTAAAGACATGTCCTCATAACTAACCTGAACCATATTAAAGACATGTCCTCATAACTAACCTGAACCATATTAAAGACATGTCCTCATAACTAACCTGGACCATATTAAAGACATGTCCTCATAACTAACCTGAACCATATTAAAGACATGTCCTCATAACTAACCTGGACCATATTAAAGACATGTCCTCATAACTAACCTGGACCATATTAAAGACATGTCCTCATAACTAACCTGAACCATATTAATGATTAAAGACATGTCCTCATAACTAACCTGAACCATATTAAAGACATGTCCTCATAACTAACCTGAACCATATTAAAGACATGTCCTCATAACTAACCTGAACCATATTAATGACATGTCCTCATAACTAACCTGAACCATATTAATGATTAAAGACATGTCCTCATAACTAACCTGAACCGTATTAATGATTAAAGACATGTCCTCATAACTAACCTGGACCATATTAAAGACATGTCCTCATAACTAACCTGAACCATATTAAAGACATGTCCTCATAACTAACCTGAACCATATTAAAGACATGTCCTCATAACTAACCTGAACCATATTAAAGACATGTCCTCATAACTAACCTGGACCATATTAAAGACATGTCCTCATAACTAACCTGAACCATATTAAAGACATGTCCTCATAACTAACCTGAACCATATTAAAGACATGTCCTCATAACTAACCTGAACCATATTAAAGACATGTCCTCATAACTAACCTGGACCATATTAAAGACATGTCCTCATAACTAACCTGAACCATATTAATGATTAAAGACATGTCCTCATAACTAACCTGAACCATATTAATGATTAAAGACATGTCCTCATAACTAACCTGAACCATATTAAAGACATGTCCTCATAACTAACCTGGACCATATTAAAGACATGTCCTCATAACTAACCTGAACCATATTAATGATTAAAGACATGTCCTCATAACTAACCTGAACCATATTAATGATTAAAGACATGTCCTCATAACTAACCTGAACCATATTAATGATTAAAGACATGTCCTCATAACTAACCTGAACCATATTAATGATTAAAGACATGTCCTCATAACTAACCTGAACCATATTAAAGACATGTCCTCATAACTAACCTGGACCATATTAAAGACATGTCCTCATAACTAACCTGAACCATATTAAAGACATGTCCTCATAACTAACCTGAACCATATTAATGGGTAAAGACATGTCCTCATAACTAACCTGAACCATATTAATGGGTAAAGACATGTCCTCATAACTAACCTGAACCATATTAAAGACATGTCCTCATAACTAACCTGAACCATATTAAAGACATGTCCTCATAACTAACCTGGACCATATTAAAGACATGTCCTCATAACTAACCTGAACCATATTAAAGACATGTCCTCATAACTAACCTGGACCATATTAATGATTAAAGACATGTCCTCATAACTAACCTGAACCATATTAAAGACATGTCCTCATAACTAACCTGGACCATATTAAAGACATGTCCTCATAACTAACCTGGACCATATTAAAGACATGTCCTCATAACTAACCTGAACCATATTAATGATTAAAGACATGTCCTCATAACTAACCTGGACCATATTAAAGACATGTCCTCATAACTAACCTGAACCATATTAAAGACATGTCCTCATAACTAACCTGAACCATATTAAAGACATGTCCTCATAACTAACCTGAACCATATTAATGATTAAAGACATGTCCTCATAACTAACCTGGACCATATTAAAGACATGTCCTCATAACTAACCTGAACCATATTAAAGACATGTCCTCATAACTAACCTGAACCATATTAAAGACATGTCCTCATAACTAACCTGAACCATATTAAAGACATGTCCTCATAACTAACCTGAACCATATTAAAGACATGTCCTCATAACTAACCTGAACCATATTAAAGAAATGTCCTCATAACTAACCTGAACCATATTAATGATTAAAGACATGTCCTCATAACTAACCTGAACCATATTAAAGACATGTCCTCATAACTAACCTGAACCATATTAAAGACATGTCCTCATAACTAACCTGAACCATATTAAAGAAATGTCCTCATAACTAACCTGAACCATATTAAAGAAATGTCCTCATAACTAACCTGAACCATATTAATGATTAAAGACATGTCCTCATAACTAACCTGAACCATATTAATGATTAAAGACATGTCCTCATAACTAACCTGAACCATATTAATGATTAAAGACATGTCCTCATAACTAACCTGGACCATATTAAAGACATGTCCTCATAACTAACCTGAACCATATTAAAGACATGTCCTCATAACTAACCTGGACCATATTAATGATTAAAGACATGTCCTCATAACTAACCTGGACCATATTAAAGACATGTCCTCATAACTAACCTGAACCATATTAAAGACATGTCCTCATAACTAACCTGAACCATATTAAAGACATGTCCTCATAACTAACCTGAACCATATTAAAGACATGTCCTCATAACTAACCTGGACCATATTAATGATTAAAGACATGTCCTCATAACTAACCTGGACCATATTAAAGACATGTCCTCATAACTAACCTGGACCATATTAATGATTAAAGACATGTCCTCATAACTAACCTGGACCATATTAAAGACATGTCCTCATAACTAACCTGAACCGTATTAATGATTAAAGACATGTCCTCATAACTAACCTGGACCATATTAAAGACATGTCCTCATAACTAACCTGAACCATATTAAAGACATGTCCTCATAACTAACCTGGACCATATTAAAGACATGTCCTCATAACTAACCTGGACCATATTAAAGACATGTCCTCATAACTAACCTGAACCATATTAAAGACATGTCCTCATAACTAACCTGAACCATATTAAAGACATGTCCTCATAACTAACCTGAACCATATTAAAGACATGTCCTCATAACTAACCTGAACCATATTAAAGAAATGTCCTCATAACTAACCTGAACCATATTAAAGAAATGTCCTCATAACTAACCTGGACCATATTAATGATTAAAGACATGTCCTCATAACTAACCTGGACCATATTAAAGACATGTCCTCATAACTAACCTGAACCATATTAAAGACATGTCCTCATAACTAACCTGAACCATATTAAAGACATGTCCTCATAACTAACCTGGACCATATTAAAGACATGTCCTCATAACTAACCTGAACCATATTAATGATTAAAGACATGTCCTCATAACTAACCTGAACCATATTAAAGACATGTCCTCATAACTAACCTGAACCATATTAATGATTAAAGACATGTCCTCATAACTAACCTGGACCATATTAAAGACATGTCCTCATAACTAACCTGGACCATATTAAAGACATGTCCTCATAACTAACCTGAACCATATTAATGATTAAAGACATGTCCTCATAACTAACCTGAACCATATTAAAGACATGTCCTCATAACTAACCTGAACCATATTAAAGACATGTCCTCATAACTAACCTGAACCATATTAAAGACATGTCCTCATAACTAACCTGAACCATATTAAAGACATGTCCTCATAACTAACCTGAACCATATTAAAGACATGTCCTCATAACTAACCTGAACCATATTAATGAGTAAAGACATGTCCTCATAACTAACCTGAACCATATTAAAGACATGTCCTCATAACTAACCTGGACCATATTAAAGACATGTCCTCATAACTAACCTGAACCATATTAATGATTAAAGACATGTCCTCATAACTAACCTGAACCATATTAAAGACATGTCCTCATAACTAACCTGAACCATATTAAAGACATGTCCTCATAACTAACCTGGACCATATTAAAGACATGTCCTCATAACTTTCTCCATCTAACTGTCCCATCCGTGTCAAATCTGATCAAATGTGATAAAATGTATAACATTCTGACAGTTCAGTGAGGGTTCAATTTGTAAATGGAACTGAACCCTCAACCTTGGCTTTGGCAGTTCCATCATCTGTATAACTGAGTCATACAGGAACAACAACATCTTAGAGAATCAAACAGTATCTTCACTTGAGTCTTTGTTGCCAAAAAAGTAAATTGGTTTTCTGACCAGTAGAGCGCAGTAGAGTATAGTTTAATTTGACTTTAGTCAGGTGAAGCGCAGTTGAAATGACATCATCAGGCCAGGGGCACCTTCATCAGGACGCAAGGTTTTTCAAATAGAAATATTCTCCTCTGTAGAACACACACAGTCTGACAACATTCAACAATGTTTAGCAACGAGCTGAACGTGGCCCAGGGTTGGTTATGCAAATGTGAATCCTGGGGGAGCCACTGTACACCTGATTTATGGCTAGCCCAGAGTAAAGAACCTCTTGGTATAGAAAGTCAATCAATTCTCTCACTCGCTCTCTCTGTGTCTCTCTCTCTGTGTCTCTCTATGTGTCTCTCTCTCTGTGTCTCTGTCTCTCTGTGTCTCTCTCTCTGTGTCTCTCTCGCTCTCTCTGTGTCTCTCTC